>NC_133491.1:777908-799254 GCF_025370935.1 Choristoneura fumiferana
GACTCATTTGAAGCACACTGAAATACAAAATAAACATTACGTAAAACATATTCACCAAACTCGCAAAACTGCCTACATCCCCTCACGACTTGCTAAGCACTATTTTTATATCTCTTTCACCCACGCACTTAACAACAATTACCGCATTAGTAGTTTAGTGCGCGCCAAATTTTTTGCTTAATTATTGCGATGAAACTTTTCCTTTTGGGTCAGCAGGTAAATGATCTTTGTAGGTTTTTATACGGCTGTTTTGGTCCTTTGTTTTTGGCGAAGTCAAAGTCACAGAAAGTTCACTTTTTTCCTGCTAATACATTTGTTATAGAAACGAAAGGTAGAAATAATTTTGTCGTGAAAAAAATAGCAGAAAAGTTAACAGTTAACTAAAAAGAGATTATGTTTAATACGGCCAAAGTTAGAAATATTTGTAAGTATGACGCGATCTTTTTAATGTGCTCCTCGTATCTCTGGTAGAAACGCAGCCTTATTGGGAGATCGTACTTCTTTGCCATGTTTTTTAATTCAATACCTACCTAATACTCAATACTTTATTGCTCTTCCGCAATGTATGGTTACAGAATGTATGGTTCTATATCGAAAAGTACCCAATAGCGTACAATACGCGTCTGCAATACCCTGGTGTTGCAGATTTATAGGCGGTGGTGATCTCTTACCATCAGGAGACCCATTTGCTCGTTGCCATCCAGTCAAATAAAAAAAAAAAAAAAAAAGACTTTTATTCCCATGGTTTCTGTATGAAACACTTTCGTAACTACAACTAAGTAAGTTGCTTTATTTTTATTTTCAATATCGGAAACAGATTACCCACTGGAGCAGATCTTTACGCAACGACGTAAACAATAACAAAACAACGAAACGCAACCGAGCAAGATTTCCAACGCCGGTCACTTTGGATGCTTTCGAATCGACACGGTTTTTAAACTGCGTTCAACGGATACCGAAAAATTGTTAAAATGCCAATTTATTTACTCTTTCCCAGGCTGATTTTTTAGGGTTCCGTACCTAAAGGGTAAAAACGGAAACCCTATTATAAGACAGCGCCTCTAGCGGAACGTTTGCGATGTTCGTGTTTCCATACAAATTGAGATTTTAACGCGAACGCGATCGAGACGTATTTTGTAACCTTAAACTTACACTACGGGGCACAGGCTGTATCTCATGAACCGTGATAGTTAGACAGTTGAAATTTTCACGGATTATGTATAACTGTGGCCTCTATAACAACAAATACTAAAAACAGAATTAAATAAATATTTGATGGGGGCTCCCATACAACAAACGTGATTTTTTTGTCGTTTTTTGATAATGTTAATTAATGTTGTATATATAGTACGGAACCCTTCGTGCGCGAGGACGACTCGCACTGGCCGGTTTTTAACATCCTTGCAATACTTTGACTTATTAACTAAAAAAAAGGAAAGGTAAAAAAAAGGGATGATGTCAGTGACGACCGGATGGCCGAGTGGTTAGAGAACCTGACTACGAAGCTTAAGGTCCCGGGTTCGAATCCCGGCCGGGCAGATATTTGTATGAATAATACGAATGTTTGTTCTCGGGTCTTGGATGTTTAATATGTATTTAAGTATGTATTTATCTATATAAGTATGTTTATCCGTTGCCTAGTATCCATAGTACAAGCTTTGCTAGTTTGGGACTAAGTCAATTGGTGTCAAGTGTCCATGATATTTATTTATTGATATTTATTTATTATTTCAAAGTTTAATATCTCAAAATGGCTGAACCGATGGCAATAAACATAGCTAAGAACCGCCGCAAGGACACTCGATTTTACATAAAAGAAGCATCTAAATCGGTCGATCCGTTTAAGAGCTACGATGGCACAGACAGGCATTGTCTTCAAACTTATAACACCCCTTGCGTCGGGGTTAAAATAGAACAACGTCTTTACTACTTCGTTCTACCTATAACCTAACCTCAAACAACAAAAGTTGGAAACTCCCTTCAGAAATCAGTTTGATGAAACATGACTAAGGACCATCGCTAGAAAACCTGATTTCAAATAAAACGCATTCAAATCGGTCCACCCGTTTAAAAGATACGGTGCCACAGACACCATAGCGGTCAAACTTATAACACCCCTCTTTTTGCGTCGGGGGTTTAAAACAAGGCGGGCACGCTGCGCTTGCGTCTTCATTCACAAACCCATTTCATTGAGTTATCCATAACGGTACCCGTAACGCCCACGATATCTTTACCTCTTAGAATATAAATAAACAGAAGCGTAACTTCTAAGCCGAAAAATTTCACGCGCTGTACACCATAATATTTTCATGTAAATAAATGATAAATAAATAAATGGATTTACCGATTTCGATGAAACATGTCTAGAACCATTGCTGGAAGCTCAGCAGGTATAAACGCTCTTAACGATGGCGATCATGAGAAGACCAAAGTGCACGGCTTTTCACGTATCTCTTGCTTTCTGGACATATTCGTGCATAAAGAATACGTCCATGGAGATTGTATGTAACGCTTCTGATTTATTCTATCTTCTTCTCTTCTTCTTCTTTAGCCGTTCTCAACCTCTAAGGTGTAGGCCTCCTTCAGCTTATGCCATCTGTTCCGGTCTTGAGCAGTTTCCAACTACTTTGTTCCCGCCAGTCTTTTCATATCGTCGTACCAACGCATTTGCGATTTATTCTATATTCTGAGCATAACCTGTCTCGCTTGATAACACCATTGTTCTGGTTAAAGAATAACTCTTGTGTTATTAAATGGTAAAACAAAAGAGTGCTTAATAATGAGTTGTGCCCATCAAGTTTTTGTAGTTAATTAGATGTAGACATACAATAAATATGGTAGAACTATGAGCGCAGTGACCCTTGTCAGAATTAAACGTGTACGCACTCATAAATCCTATGTCAAAAGGGCAAAAATTAATTTTATTAGTTTTGCCATGTCTGTCTTTCTGTCCACGACTTAGTTTCACAACTCAGCACTAGACAACTGTCGTATAATGGGGGTACATAAATAATCCCGGCGACAAAGTAGTAAGTACGATAAAATTGTGAAAAAATTGCAAGAGGCTTTGTTGTTTCTTTTTATTATTTTATATTAAAAACCTAGTTTAGGTTTAGGTTTAGTTATATAACGTTTATTTACGATGAAAGTCAAACAAAGGTCAAACGTTATTTTGCAAATATACAGACGATCAATTAGTATTTTTTTACAAAAATGTTATAAAATGATTTATTAAAGCTATGCTCGAAATGGTTTTGGAATTAGACACATTGTAAAAAAATGATCAATGTTAAATTGCTATGCTTTTAAACTCTAATCTATAATGTAATTCTAACCTTCAATACACCTTGCGTAATACATACATACTACTATTGCTGTAGTATTTAGGCGGACCAGTATCGGTGGGTTTGACTAACCCGTCGGTAACGGTCATGCCTGCGCCCACGCTGACTCAGTTTATCAATGAAGATGGAATCCACTACCATCGGATCGATTCTTAGGTACCTATTCTACATTTTTGTGGTCTCATTTTTTGCCTCTCTGTCTGTAATCACAAATCTTAAATAAATAAATAAATATCACGGGACAATTCACACCAATTGTCCTAGTCCCAAAGTAAGCTTAGCAAAGCTTGTGTTATGGGTACTAAGCAACGGATAAATATAATATATAGATAGATACTCGTACATACTTAAATACATATTAAACACCCAAGACCCGAGAACAAACATTCGTATTTTTCATACAAATATCTGCCCCGACACAGAATTGAATCCGGGACCTCAAGCTTCGTAGTCAGGTTCTCTAACCACTAGGCCATCTGGTCGTCAAAAAAAAAATCTTGCAAGTTAAATTTGACCAACTTCCAGTAGTCAGATTGACTTGAAATTTGGAATGCTTATGTAAATCGCGTGACAATACAATAACCTAGTAGTGACATCCTGGTAGTCCAGCCAGGATCGTCTCCGCAGGACGGAACTCTTCAACGGTTAAAGCATCGACTTGAAATTGGTATGCAATGTAGTTTGGGTGAAAATGCAAGTATAGTTAACAAAAAGTACAGTCAGCAAAAAAGCTTGTATTAAAAAAGTGAAATTTTTATAAATAATAAATAAATAAATATCACGGGACAATTCACGCAAATTGACCTAGTCACAAAGTAAGCTTAGCAAAGCTTGTGTTATGGGTACAAAGCAACGGATAAATATAATTATATGGATAGATACATACTTAAATACATATTAAACACCCAAGACCCGAGAACAAACATTCGTATTTTTCATACAAATATCTGCCCCGACGCGGGAATCGAACCCGGGATCTCAAGCTTCCTAGTCAGGTTCTCTAACCACTAGGCCATCTGGTCGTCCATGGTTATGGTTAGGTTATTCACTTTGACTGTAGAAATTTGATTTGTATGCAAAACCCGTACTGACTCCGCATCTCCGTGCGATGTGTGGCGCGCGTGACGGTGCAATTTGGCTGTGAATATCGTCACACGCACCACAGCCAGCTGAGTGCAGCGGTAGTGTGATAACCGGCTTACTGACTTCATCATCATCATCATCTCAGCCGTAGGACGTCCACTGTTGGACATGCCTCCCCAATAGGCCTCCAGTTGCTTCGGTTGGCAGCGGCCTGCATCCACCGTGAACCCGCGACTGTAACCAGGTCATCCGTCCATCTCGTTGGTGGTGGACGTTAGTGGCTGGCCTACTGGCTTAAAATGTAGTTTTTTTTTTTTTTATACTGTAGTGTAATAAAATAGTACTGTTTTGCAGGTGGTAGGACCTTGTGCAAGGTCCGCCCGGATTGCTACTACCATCTTGCTCGCTAATCCTGCCGTGAAGCAGCAGTGCTTGCACTGTTGTGTTTCGGCGTTGAGAGTAAGACAGCCGGTGAAATTACTGGCACTTAAGGTATCCCATCTTGGGCCTCTAGGTTTGGCAACGCATCTGCAATACCCATGGTGTTGCAGATGTTTATGGGCGGTGGTGATCTCTTACCATCAGGAGACCCGCTTGCTCGTTTGCCATACAGTCAAAAAAAACTGTAATAACACTGTATTACCCTACAGCTAGGCGAAAACCTCTTCCTTGGTTTTCTATTCGCCCTGCCTGCATTTATGTCTGGCTGGTTGCTCGAGAATGCGTCTAGGTCATTCCGCCATCTCCGTTCGGCCTGCCCCAGCCCCGGCAGCCATCTTGGGGTATCCAATAAGTGAGAATCTGGACGGCCGATAAATTCATAAAGATTAACGAAGTAATTAAGAAACAAATGATTATTTAAACACTTATCAAATTGAGACGATGAATCTGGCACGAATTACAAGAATGAACCAAAAAAGTTTAAACTTTCAAGGTTTTATTAAAGTGCACAGTAATAATTTTACTTCTTGTATTTTTACCAAAGCGTTAAAGACAACGCTTCATTAAAACGTATATGGTTTTTGTAATAAAATTAAAGATCCACTTGTCCTTAATTTAGCTGATGGTACGGGTTGCTTTATCTCTAACAAAATCTTCTACAATTTGGTTTCGTAACAAAGTTTAGCATTTATAACAAGATAGTGGGTGTGATTCAACGATGATACCTTGTAGATAAGTGGCCGATATTTTATAAGGTTTTTATTTTATGTGGTGCCCATCTTGACGCCTACATAAAAGTAAGAAACAATTGAGTTATTGCCACCATTTTGCTAACGCTCGTGGCATTTGTGATTTTGGTGCCTGATTAATACATCTCGCTACGTTTTTAACGTAAATTAACGTTCAGTACCTATTCAAAGAATCTCGATACTTTTACATCGACTGGTTTATTTAGACAAACAGTTGTAATAGTGTAGATACAAATAGTACAATTTAATAATGTATGTTATTACTCATAAACAATAAAATAATAATAACATAGGAACTATGATTAAACATCAGAAAAAGAATCACAATCGGAAAAAAACTACTAATGCTTTTAAAGAAAGAAAGAAAAAAATATTGCTACAACAAAAACACTAGAATAATACATTTGTTCCCCTTAACCCATGCTGACATTGCTGTAATATATTGCATCTAATCTTTTTCAAAATGTATCCATTTTCCCGCCAATTCCGGAATAGCCATCCGAAAAATGATAGCCCATTAGTGTAATGGGATATTCTTCCTCTCATTTAAGAGTTATACTCTTGTCGGTGCAGCCGATGAAAGGCTCTCCTCTTCTCTCTACTCAGAGCTGCCTCCTTAACCTTCTTTTACGACAGGATCATAACATAAATCCGCTGACGTACGTCAGCCACTTAGCCCATCGGCTGAATACCAACAAACAATGGAAAAGTAAAAGGTGCCACTAAATCGGTCAAGTACTAGCCGTCAAGTAGCAATCGGTCACACCCACTCTGCGCAGTCAAGTTAGCTCGAGAGCCGTGTGAAACGTACTAACTGAACACTCGTACCTCTCGTACGTGCCATGTTTGGATTGTTTACAATTGAAATTATATTTGGCAGTGACGTAAAACTAAACTAATTGTATTGTTTAAATTAGTAATTCTTTATGTTTGTGTAATCGACAGACGATGGGAGCGAATTCCATTTCTTAGCACACACACACATAACAACATGAAACACATATGAACTCAGTATGTAAAAAGAAATGAACCGCGTCATAAAGGTGAAGGCAAAATAAGTAAATAAATGTCATGGGGCACATGACACCAAATGACCTAATTCCAAATTATGCAAAGCTTGTACTAGGGATACAATACAATACAACACGAATATTTTTTATTGCACACCATAAATCAGTACAAAAAACTTATAATATAAACACTTGGTTGACTGGTAGAGATCCCTTTTGTACAAGTATCTCAAAGTTTGTCAATTGAGTTTTGTTTCTTTTCTTTTGTACAATAAAGAGTTTACATACATACATACACTATTCAGGGTAGACAATAGGCGGTCTTATCGCTTAAAAGCTCTCTTCCAGACAACCATTTGGGTACAAGAACTTATGGTTATGTCAAACAGAAATAGGTGGCGGAAACAGAAACAGAAAACAAGAACAAACAAAAAATCAATAATATTAAAATAAATACAAATTATATAATATACATAAATACCTATATACATAAATAAATATATACTTAAAATACTTAAAACATCCAAGACCCGAGAAGAAACAAAAACAAGGAGGTAAATATAAACACTTTCTCTTCTTTGAAGTAAATTTTAAGCCCCGAAAACTACTTATAGTTCCGAGTAAAATTCAGTTTTTTTTACCCTCGTCGCAAAAAGAGGGGTGTTATAAGTTTGACCGCTATATGTGTCTGTGTGTCTGTCTTTGGTACCGTAGCTCTTAAACGGGTGGACCGATTTGAATGCTTTTTTTTTATTTGAAAGCAGGTTATTTAAGGTTGGGTCGTCATTATTATGTACCTACATCGTTACGGTTAATTTCGATAAATGTAAATAGAACTCACGCAAGTGTACAATTTTTTCAATTATTCAAATTAAAACGTAAATATGTAAATGGCGGTAATCCAACACATAAACAAAGACGAACTGAACAAATATAATTAACAAGTCCTTTGCATTTGGCACTCACACAAACACGAATCAACGCACACAGCCGTGTCTGTCCACTAAATCTATGGATAGGGTTGTCGATTATTTTGCAAGAGGCAAATCGTTAGCAAAATGGCATTCCATAAATTTTTTTGACATTTGGAACGAATTCTGGTCTAATACAACACAAAATGTCATATCGAATACATTTAGTAGGTATTATAAAGGAAGCTAAATTATTAAAATACAAGAAGTTAGAACTCTTCAATAGTAAAAACCAAATTACGCATGGCTTTAATAGTTATATTTTGCTTGCAATTACGCAAGGTCTTGAAATGAGATAAAATGATTTATTCATGCATGCGGAGATTGGGTTACAGTCAAAATTCAAAATATTTATTTAAAAAAATACAGTACCTACATACTAAAAATAGTTCTAGAGATCGAGTAGAGTAAATTACAACGGTATTTTTTGAATCTCTTTTCAGTTCTCTGCCAGCTCAATTAAAACCACCATTTCTGGTTTTGTCCGTGAAGTTTTGATTCGCAGATTAATTAGGTACACGAGTAGAAAAAAAATCGTAGTTCACAGTATGTTCGGAACCGTTTTACCTAAAATCTGTGTTACCCAGCCCTGTAGCGTACACACAAAACCAACTCCCGCGGCAGGCTTTCACATCGTCGATATGTCAAGAGAGGCTTGTGCTCACTTTGTGCGCTGGGAGAGTCGGTACAGTCACCAGCATCAATATGTGACACAACAAGCGTGCATAAATATCTGATACGACTCTATTTCTAGGGCCGGAAGGATGTGTCAGATATTTTTGCACGCTCGGCTGCGGCAGATATTAATGATGGTGACTGTACACGCTGGAATCATACATTAATGTCAAAATCAAAAACAAAAGTTTAATTTAGAAATATTATCATGGGACAGTTGATACCAATTGACCTAGTCCCATACTAAGCAAAGCTTGTACTATGGATACAGGCAACGGATAAACATACTCATATAGATAAAATGCATACTTAAATACATATAAAACATCCAAGACCCGAGAACAAACATTCGTAATTAATCTGCCCCGGCCGGGGATCGAACCGGGACCTCCAGCTTCGTAGTCAGGTTCTCTAACCACTTGGCCATCCGGTCGTCAAAATAGCAGCCTAACGCATAAAATATACCTAAACTTGGAAGATTCCGTACGCAATACGAAATCCTTAGAAAAGTATTATTTGATTTTTTCGTAATAGCCACGGAACCGTATCCTGGGCGTGTCCGACACGCTCTTGGCCGGTTTTTTTATGACATTACATTAGCCAATTATATGGGGTGTTTTTGTTGATTCTGTTTTTGGATTGCATTCTTGTGAAGGATGGCACGACGGATGGGTGTTAGTCGTAGCGTTTCCAAGGGAACTCTAAATAATTAGGCCACTAAAGATTTAAATTGTTTGTTACAGGTAATATTCGTGATATCTTATCAGATCTACAAACAACTAAAATCTTGGTCAAGATCATCAATACGTTGAGGTAAACGTAACCTACTTAAGTACTTACTCCCCTGGCCCTGGCTCAGCAACCTGAAGTGGATTTCGCCTTCAATATTCATCATCATCTCAGCCGTAGGACTTCCGCTGTTGGACATAGGGCTCCACCATAGACCTCTAGTTGCTTCGGTTCGCAGCCGCCTGCATCCACCATGAACTCGCTGCTTTAACCAGGTCATCCATCCATCTCGTTGGTGGACGTCCTACGCTTCGCTTGCCGATCCGCGGCCTCCACTCGAGAACTTTTCGGCCCCAACGGCCATCTGTTCTCCGTGCTATATGGCCCGCCCATTGCCACTTCAACGAGCTAATTCGCTTGGCTATGTCGGTGACCCTTGTTCTTCTACGTATCTCCTAGTTTCTGATATCAATATTAGTTCACTAGTTAGTGACTTCAATATTAGTTGGCACCAATACACCCAGAAGCCTTAGTCGATGCCTTAGGCCGTATTGTGTAAAGCCGAGTTTAGACTTGCAAGAAAAATCGTGCAAGTTGCATTACATTACGGCGCTCGATTGACCACTACAAACTCGTTGGCTTTACGGCCTCGCAATGTAATTCAACTTGCACGATCTTTTCCTATCCTTATTTTCAGTCGTGTGCCAGAAAGAAGCAGATAAAACGATTGTGATTGCAAGTGCGTTAGGCAATAAGGCCTATATCTAACACACTTGGACACATTATATTCAATTTTATTAGTGACTATAGCAACTTAGAGTAGGTAACGAACAGGGTCATAATAAGTAATATAAAACTTAATTTTTATAAGAATTATCTTTTCAGGTCTATGCATAATTATAATTATGTTTCAAATTCGTTATTTACAATCTCGGAAACAGGATTAGCTGTTTTTTATTGCTTCATATTCGCGGCCAAATAACCATCGTAACCGGTTTAGCTTTTTGTAATTTCGTTACTGCCTTGATGAAGTCATTATTTGGTAGTTTATATGTCGTTAAAGATGAGCCCGTTGGCTTTATTGTGAAAAAAAAATGTTGATGTCTTGTGACAAACAATGTGTACTAATGTTTGATTATTTTGTTTTTTACCCGACTGCCCTATGTGAGGAATTTTAAGTTTTGTATGGAAGTTGAGGCGCTAATAAAAAAAATGTATGGAGATAAAGTCCTCTTGTGACAAGTAAACTTTATCTCCACACAATATTTTTTTCACACCTCTCCTTCAGAAAACTAACTTTTCCTCCCTGGCTTTTCTGAGTGTTTTATTGCAAATGCCATTTTTTGAAGTTGATAATTGTAAAGCCACGCTATTTTCTATGCTGGTTGTTCTTTAATAATATTTAGAATGATTATTTTTCAAGTTCATTAATGCTCGATGTGAAAAGTTGTATGAGCCACTCGGGAGCAAAATTATTTTCATCTTGGGCGCTAACACTTGAATCCCTCATTACGCTTAGGATTCTACTTAAGAATCCCTCGCTACGCTCAGGATTCTATTGTAGAATCCTTCGCTACATTCTGGATTAAATTTACGCCTCGCCGTAAATACACCATTTTGCTCCTTGTGACACAAATAACTATTTTTATTTTCAAATTTCAATGTTTTTCCACTTGTATCTCATATTAGTATCCGGTATCAGGGCAGTAGCCCTAACATGAGTTTTTTTACCATCCTGTATATACAATATCAGATTGAGAACAAACTTTTTCCATTCACAAAATTAAATGGGCGTGACAAATGAGGAACCCTTGAAGAACCAGACGTTCCGACCCTTGCGAGTGAGTCAACAAGTTGTTAAGCACTTAAGTTTGTACTACTTTATTTGCTGACTGTACTTTTTATGGACTAATGACTTTTTATGACTTTCAATATCATAAAAACTATACCAAATAAAAAATAGTTATTTGTGTCACAAGGGAGCAAAATGGTGTATTTACGGCGAGGGCGTACATTGAAACTAAAATGTAGCGAAGGATTCTACAATAGAATCCTGAGTGTAGCGAGGGATTCTAAAGTAGAATCCTGAGCGTAATGAGGGATTCAAGTGTCATACAACTTTTCACACCGAGCATTAAGAAACTTGAAAAAAATAATTCTAAATATTAATAAAGAACAACCAGCATAGAAAATGGCGTGGCTTTACAATTATCAACTTCAAAAAATGGCATTTGCAATAAAACACTTATAAAAGCCTTGAACAGAAAAGTTGCACTTTGCTCCCTCTCGACAGGGAGGAAAAGTTACTTTTCTGAAGGAGAGGTGTGAAAAATATATTATATACCAATTTTTAAGTCAATCTGATTAAAATTTGACTTGCAAAATATGACCTGAACAAAAACATTGCGAGTTGATTTATTTAGGCTTTTATATATCCCATCGCAAGTTAACAAGCATCCCTCACATAATGAGAGTGATTGGGCCATATTTCCCACTCGGCCCAATGCGGATTTTGAACTTAAATTGGCAAGTTGGTAAAAGCTTGCAACTAAAGTAACACTGCTAAAACTACGTAACTTTAACAAAGATCAGTCAGGTCAGACAATCATGTTCTAAATCAAGGTCACCATGTCATTACCAAGCCATGACCCGACATCAAGGCGTTATGGCAAAGCCTTAACATGACTTGTAGTCATTTGGAATCTTAATGATTTCCGTTAGATGATGTTCTTAGTAATATTTTGTGGAAACTGACGCATTTTATTTCATAGAATTAGAATAGTAGAAGTTTAAACTTAATTGGTTTGAAATGTTACAACAATATCAAAGTTTAGAATGACTGACTCATCACGAAGAAAATGACCGAAATGTTTTTTTTTGGTTTTCCTAATTTCGACTGTTTACGCACACAACCGGCTAAGTGCGAGTCGGACTCGTGCACAGAGGGTTCCATACACATTTTTAGGTGTCTGAATATCCAGTGTTAGCAGAGCCCCTCTCCTAAACAAATTGTACGTAGGTACGCAGTGTGGGGTAATTTTACATGGTTAGGCAGAATTTTAGCCTTCATAAGAAAATTTCAAGTTTCAAAAAATACCCTACTTAATCCCTCCTTATACGAAGATACTTTAATCCCGGAAAAATTTCGTTTTTCTTGCGGGATAGCAGTACTCATAATTACATTAATAGTATAGAAAAATACTTAATTAGTACTGCTCTACACGATAGTTAAATATATCCTCCATTTATATGTAAAGTAGCGCTAATGAGCTATTGTAATACACATTAATTATTTTTATCTTAAAAACGTCCGTCGTAATGAACTGGTGAAAGCATTTGGGCCGTTGACTAGAATTGATTCGATTCAATTTTTCAAACAGATAATTTTTGAGATAACAAAGCAAAGCACAGAAGATGTATTACATGCTTTAGCTGACGTGAAATAAAGTTGTTTCATCATTTATCATCAACTCGGTCTATTCTATCTCCCATTGCAGGCTACATGCCTCTTCTTAGAATGTGAGAGCTTGAGCTGTAATTCCCGCGTAGGCCCTGTGCGGATTGGGAACGTCGTAACGTTAAATCGCTTCACAGGTTTTTGCAGGTTTCCTCACAATGTTTTCCTTCGCCGTAAAACCTTCACCGCTCGTGGTAAATTTAATCCACGATCACCTGCTCGAGAGTCAAATCACTAAGGTCTGTTACTTTCCACGAATTTATCACACTTGAACTAAAAGAATTTCTTTGCTCACCCACGACCTTATGATAGCTACATTTATGCAAGATATGCGTGTTCATGCAGTTCCTCCATCTCCACATCCACATATCAGTAACGCATGATTCAATAAATTAATTATTACACTCGTGAAAAGGAAAAATGTCATAACGCTGGGTTTAGACTTGCAAGGAAAATCGTGCAAGTTGCATTACATTGCGGCGCTCGATTGACCACTGCAAACTCGTTGGCTTTACGGCCTCGCAATGTAATGCAACTTGCACGATTTTTCTTGCAAGTCTAAACTCGGCTTAAGAGACAAAGCGTGTTGTGAAGGTGAATGTGTATATTTTATTCGCACAATTGACGTAAATGTTAATGTGTACTTTGCTTTAATATACATTAATTAAACTGCGGGTAAGCATTTATTACTTGTTTTACTTATTGTTGCAGAATTGGCTTTAAAATTGAATTCCGAGTCTAATGCAAAAAATAGTTCACGTAAATTTAACTTAGATCAACTTTTTGTTTCTATTTAATAAACACTGAAATTTACTATTTCATTTTGTTGTTTTTTAAGTAAAATAATAAATTAATGGTAGTCCGATGTCTACATAGAATTTACAACAAAAACATATCTTACCTACTTATTCTTACCACACTTTCAAATGTAGGCTGTTCTGGACCTAATTCTTAATTCTTATTCTTATTTCTTTCATAATGTCATAAGTATAGTTACCGCAGTTTGAACTATTTTTTTTTGTTTATTTGTTGTCTTTTTTAAGACACATTTTTTTGTCACAATACAATCAAAAAGAAAAAAGCCGTAACTCATATTGCAATACACAAATAGCTGATACAATAACATGTCGATTTATAGTTCGTGACACTGCTTAAATAAAATTAAGGCTATTGTTTTTTTTTTTAATAAAAGGGTAAATGAACTCTCTACTTAGTAAAACGTCGTATTATCCAATAATCTTGACAGCCGCAACAGCACCGTGTCATTAAAATTAATAGTTTCAATGATTAATTCATTAATTGCTACAAAAATAATGACACCCACATAAATTTGTCTATGGTAAACTGGACTATGAATTAAAAATGTGGTTTGTGTTTTTTTACCAGTTTGTTAATTCTATTTTAGTTTATGTTTACTGCTTCTAGACCTAAATATTAGTATTTTTTTTGCACAGAATTCTAAGAAGACGTCGAAATCTGAAAAAAAAGCTTTCTTTCAATATAGAGACTACCAACAAAAAATCCTCAAATGATTGTTATACTCGTCTTAACCCATTAAATTATTTCGAAATGTTTAAATATTTACAAAAACTAATATACAATTGACGAAACACTTCAAGATGAAAAGATTTTGTGTTATGAATACTAAAAGTCGTCATGTTATATTATTATCGTGGCAATTTATTTAAATTGTCCACTTGTAAATATAACAATTAATAACCCACCCACACACCACAGTAATAATGCACCGCATACTATTTGGACCCCAATGGGCAGTATGTTGAATGCATGTGTTGAATTTCGGTAGAATGTGATATGTCTATCGTAGGCGTGCACCGTTGCTTGTAACATAGAGCTAAATACAAGGGCCTTAGAAAGCCCTTTAGAAAGCCTTTTAGAAAGAAAGAAAATTAGGTTAAAGAAAAAAGAGAAATTTGTCAATGAGTTTAAAGCATTTAAAGAAGACTCCGCGCATTGCTACCATCTTGCTCGCTAATCCTGCCGTGAAGCAGCAGTGCTTGCATTGTTGTGTTTCGGCGTGGAGAGTAAGACAGCCGGTGAAATTACTGGCACGTGAGGTATCCATCTTAGGCCTCTAGTTGGCAACGCGTCTGCAATACCCATGGTGTTGCAGACGTTATGGGCGGTGGTGATCTCTTACCATCAGGAGACCCACTTGCTTGTTTGCCATCCAGTCGAATAAAAAAAAAAAAAAAAGACTATTAAAATTACGCTTTTTATTATTAATTAGAAGCCATGGGCTCCACAGTGATGGTTTTGGAGATTCATTAGAAGGTTTATGTCTGTGGACATCTTACGGCTGGAAAATTAATGATAACAAAGATTCTATGAATACCCCTATTCTAAGTATTCTATGGATCTCGATAAACTTCATCCACATGCTCCGATCTTTAGCGCGGTTAGTCTTTAGCCAGACCATCTCTTTAGACTACGCCCTCTGAGTCTTTTACCATAAGTTTTTTCGTTTGCTGTTTATTTTCTAGGTTTACATTACGACTGTAAACAGCATTTTCGTATGGGTCCATATCACCTCTCATAATTGTCGCAATTAATGATGTAAATGTTTGTCATAATGTATTGTTTTTGATAGCTGTTTTTTCTCTGAATCCATCAATTGTTCGGGATTTTTATGAAACAAACCTAACCTAACCTATAGAGTTCTACAAGATAACCATTTAGTCATTACAAAAAAAAAATGTTTTAGACGGAAAAAAATATGAATAACAAAAATGATGACTTGCGAATATTATGAGAGAAGATGCGCGAAGACCGAATTTATCGAGGTCAATATTGGGGGACCGACTAAAGAAGAGGACTATTCAAAATAGCCACTATTTGTTATGTTTCAACTTGTAAAGAAACTACCAACTTTGACTAAAGAGCATGGAAATCTTGCTGTTCCAAATTATAACTAATGAAAAAGTATTTACGCTAACATTTCATTTTACCCATCGCAAATATATTAGGGCGATGAACGCAACGTTTTCTTTAAATCTTGCCTGGAACGCAGCTGAAGGTCTAACTAAATTAAATTACAAAACTTTCGTGTTAAATGCACTGACATACGGTTAATTATAATTACACTCTGTGTTATTCTAACTATAGAAAAACAAGTGGGGTTCAAAGACACTTTTGTATTTGTAATGTTTTTTTGTATCAATTCCATAAACGGCTTTTACTAAACAAAACCAGTCACCTCTGCAGCGCCTCTACTCTATGCCCCGTTAACATTACACAACGCTAGAGCACGGGCTCGGCCGTTACTCTGCCAATGTGGCCGAGCGCGCGCACACCGCAGTCACGCGTCAAAAAATAAATAAAAAAAAAACTAAACGTCACTCAACTTTGACAGTTCGTTTTTCGCGCGCAAAATCGTGCCAGGAAGCGTGTTGGAAAAAGCCTAAGCTGCAAATTTTGTGCTTTGTGTTGTGTGTGTGAGTGATAAAGGTTAATTTTTGTTGGTTTTGGGATCGTTGAGATGTGTCAATGGATTTGTACGCATTACCGGTTGGGAACTCTTGTTAGGTACGTATTTTTTTTTGATCGATGATTTAATGGTATGACGAATCAGCTGATTCGTACAGGGAAGTGCTTAGTTGTTAGGATCGTCTCGTTAATCATTTTTGTCAATATCGTATTGTATCTTTTTTTAGATTTGTGGTTTACTATTTGTGGTGCTTGAATAACTTTATCAGATGATTGAATCTATAGTACGATGACTAGTCATTTAAATTTATGTCAATCGTGACTATTTCAATTGTTATTTCATTGTCATGTGAAACTATTGAAGTCAAAAAGGTTATGAAGTTCCAGTTTTAATAATAACTATGTAATTTATACCATATCAATAACTATGACATAAAAACGAATACCGTCAACATCGGAAAAACATTGATGAATTTGTTTCATTCTCCAATGGACCTGGGCTTCAGTCAGTATAAATAAATTAAAAAATTAAACACGCGCTTAGTTCACATTACCCTTGGATATCTTTATCACTTGTGTAAATACACTTACAACCGTTTAAATCTATGTAAATTAGTACGCTAAACTGTTTAAATACGAAACTGTTAATCATATACCGACTTGCATAAATTACATTTAAATATCACCAAAAACACCATAGTAACGTAACGTAAAAAGTAAAAAATATCAAAAAAAATGCGGAAGACAAAATTACGAAAAGGCTAACTCAATGTCACACGCGTCACAAGTCAGCGTCTTGTCTAAACAAAAAGTTGTAAGTGATTATACATTTTTTGTCGTTACGACGTTCTCCATATAGCGTGCTGTTACGCGTGTTAACTCTGACATATAATTACAAATGTGAACATTGTTTGAAAGTGAGTTTTTGTTTGCTAATCGTCATTTTAATTGCTAATTTAACGCCCGTGGTGCTATTACGGCTGTCTGGGATGCTTCTTTTTGTTAAGTGTTTAAAGTTATTTTTAGCTAAGATTACGGTATTTTCACTTTTATTTTGCATTTGTTTTGTACATGTTGCAACCTAAAACAACAACGATGTTATTGCAACTTTTTCAAAAACTACTTAATGTTGGACAATAGACAAAAATGGATCAAAATAAAAGATAGTTTAAAGTGGTTTTTATTTCTTTGCAAGATAAAGTTCTTGGTAAGAAAAACGAACTACTTAGTGGTGTACAAGATACACTTAGATTACACTTAGTGGTAAACAATAATTAAATTTCCATCATCAAAAACATGAACACCGAAAAAAATTGCAGAAGTCTGAAGCTACTTCAAAAGGATGGCCTCGCTTTTAAATTTGGGCAAGTTATCAATCGTGTGAAACACTGTACAGAATTTTTTACTGGCAGGCAGAAGTGCCACAAAAAACGTACACACTTCAAATAATATATGGCTGTGATAACACTGTTTTTTTATTTAACAAAGTTCACTTTCGTTTATTCCCATTAAACGCACGCATTTATTTAATAATTCAGTGGGCTAATGTCAAAAAAAACTCGCTACCTTTTCAATTATCCACTCGCACGCAGCTCCTAACAACGGCTATTAACTGAGCTCTATTAGTGCATGGCTGTGCGAGCGAGTCGAGTGGGCGGGGCCAATCGGATACAACAATCAGGGAAAGGGTTTGAAAAGAGATACAAGTGTTTTTAAAATTTTGTTTTTATTAGAATGATAAGGATTTTAATTGCGTGTATTTTTGTAATACATACATCGGAATTTAGTGTTTCAAATGGTATTGTTTTTTGAAGATCCCCAAGTTGTATCTGTCCGAAAATACTGTCGCTGTAAGCTGATTCCAAAGACCCACTGCGCGTGGCGAATAGTTCCGCATGAAGCAAATATCGAGCACTAAATAAGAAATTCTTATGATTAATTGAGTCCCACTGCTGGGAAAAGGATCTTGTTTACTTCCAAACCACTATGTACTTATCCAGTTTGTAATTGACTAATAGTTTACTTCTGCATCCAGCTCTTCATGTCATCTCCATCTCTATTTGTTTCACCTACATTACGATCCATGGGTTTCGAGAGGCACCTAAATAGGCACTAGATGGGCACGCACCCGCAGACCTAATAATGCTGTAGGCGGCGGTGATCACTGACCTCTTTGCTCGTTTTCCAGCTGTTTGATAAAAAAAATCTAAAAAAGTTTGTGGTAAAAAATGTTTTTTTTTTATTGTACTTGAATTATCTTTCATTCTACATAATTAACAACCGAATTCAAATAAATCTGACCACTCAAAGTGAGTTAAATTGAAGTTCAAAGATTTGACTACCTATCCAATTCGGCATGCTAAACATAAGCTTGTAGAAGCTCAAGTAACCTAGAACAGTAACCATGCTTTATCATTACAAATCGTTCAAACACTTCGAAATCCTCTTCTCAAATATCAAGGCCGATCCTTGTAAACAGTTAATCGTGTGTAATGAAATTTGATCGCGCAAATCGACAGTTCTAGGTCACTGCGTACGCGTCTTTACATAGGTTAGCGCCACAGTTGGCGAGCGAGCGAGTTGGAGTTAAGGGGATCCCATGCCCCAATGACCTTCGATCTGAATTCCTTAGTTTTCTAATGTTTTTTGTAGCTTATTTTTTTAACAACAACGGCTTTAAGCAATAAAGTATCCCATATTTACTTCAAAGTTCATTGTGTTCGAGATATTTGGTATCAAAATTGAACAATTTTAGACCAAAAAAGTGGTTTTCTAGCCATAACATTTTGCTAATTAGTTTAAATGAAAACCCTCGACACGTTTTTAGAGACGTCAAAGACGAAACCAAATAAGATGTAGATTTTGTATATGTAAGATCATTCACGTCAATAGTGATACGAAATACTTAAGTGTTTTTTAGACAATATTTAAAAAAAACGAAATTAAGTATTCATTTTTTCGAAATCCGGTAGTCAAAAATGGAGATAAAAAATTGAAGAACCGATAGCCGTTTGACTTATAATTCTATCTGTAGTAAAAAGTAGGAGATACGATTCAAAACTTGTCAAAAACCAACGAAAACCTCGGGTAGCCCCTTAAGATAGGGGTAGTGAAATAAGTAGATTGATAAACAAGGGTTGTAAGTGATCAATTACACCCAAGATTTAGGCGCACGAACGAGCAAAATGAGCGAGGGTGCTCTTTAACATTTACTCGAGTTGAACACTACTTTTCATCACAAATGCGAGGAAATAAAGAAAAACCGTTATTATAAATGTATACGCAATTTGTAACAGAGCGGAAGAAAATTATCGCGCCAAACAGTCTTTTGTTTTTTTTTAATGGCTCGCTCTCTTTGACTTTGGCACATTCAGCCAGCACTGACCAGCAGCATTATGCCAGCAAAGAAGTTTGGAGGTAAATATCACGCATTACAATCTCCTTGTTTACCAGTTCGTGAATAAAAAGGAGCACCATTCGATTTTTAAATTTACTTACATCCCTAAAGATGTAAGTCGAATTTACAACACGGATTTCAAGTTAAATGCAACCTACTTTCAGAGCTTAAGTGATGAAAACCAAATAACCGCGTGAGAAAAAAACTGAATGGCTTTAAGAAATGGATGATCTTTAATCAGATATCATGCACAGATATATTAATAAGATATGAACCTGTTAGACAGAACAGAATTTTCTTCAGGTGAGATACGGGTCAATCGCGGGTCAGTGTTATATAAAAAAAATGGTAGAGACTAGAGGGACACGGGAGAAAATGAAAAACTGGAACAGTACTATACTGTCGGACCTTTACGATTTTAGTAAGTAAAACTGATCCATAACCATAATTATTCATAGTTAAAATACCACGCACAGGACTTATCACGCTAACACACACGAGTAATATTTACCTCGACGCTTCGGCAACATTACAGTGTGGCCGTGGTCACGAGTAGACTGAAGTGTGCGGTGTCAAGTCTGCCTAGCAGCGAGAGTCCTTCGAACTACCCGCATTTGATCACAAACAGTACCGGCACTCATATCACGAACTACCCGCACTTGTTCATTTTTATTTGTCACCCCATCACACCGACACACAACACTAACAACGTCCGATCGTCCCTCAGAACATTCATCCCGACGCCGACACTTATTTATGTATGTATGTATGTAAATACTTTATTGTACATAAAACAACAAATAATACAAAAAGAAAAAAAAACAAAACAAAGGACAAAGGCAAAAAGGGGATTTATAACAGGATTCCACGAAGATGAAAGCTTATAACCATCGTCCCGGTAAAATTTTTATGCTTTTTATTTCAACTGCTTCACGTACCATTTTGATTAAAATTACGTTCCGTGGATAGAATTTTTGGATTGTGAAGCTCAATCCAATGGTTTGGTCCTGACTCCAATAAATGCTCGGCTATGAGTGAAAATCACGAAATTTTAAGACATTATACCATAATTATTATTTAGTAAGGATTCTTCTTCTTCTTTGGTCGGATACTCTTGGCAGAGCAGTCGTGGTCACGTAGCACGTCGAAATTCTACGCCAGTTCTCCCTGGCTGTCGCTTCTCTGCCGCAAGTGTTGAGAGGAGTGTTTGTTAGGGCCTTTATCTGGTCAGTCCAGCGCATGGGAGAACGTCCTCTTGATCTTTTCCCATTTACCCTTCCCTGCATAAGGATCCAAGGATAAGGAGCAATTAAAGCGGCCCAGGTTTTCAGTTACTCTTCGTTTATATCAAATCTGTCATTCACTACAATGGAACTGGAAATCTCAAGTTTTGTAGTTAGAGTCACATACTACTACAGTTTCCGTTCGTAAATAAAATAGATTCTTTTAAAACTCATTAACACCACAACCCGCGATGCAACTTGCAGTACCTTTACTTGTAAACTAAAGGTAAAATCCCCGTGTGTGCCCTTAGTGTTAGTTTCGGTTACAAAATACGTCTCGATCGCGTTCGCGTTAAAAATTTCAATTTATATGGAAACACGAACAGCGCCTCTAGCGGAACGTTTGCGATGTTCGTGTTTCCATACAAATTGAGGTTTTAACGCGAACGCGATCGTGACGTATATTGTAACCGAAAACTTACACTAGGCACTGTGCATAATCCACGTCCCTTGATAACTCAGTCACGTCACATCATCGCCATGTTTCCCGATATATCTAACTCTGACACTGTCGGTGACAATGAAAGACGGAGCTCCCTCAGGTTCGCGGGAACGCGCCGGTGCAAACTTGCATTAATAATGTATTAGCCGGGATGCGGATATCCGTGAGAGACTTGATAGCGTGGTCTGGAGGTGAGTGCGTAACATAGCATGGACTTACATATACGACATTCAAAAATACTTAAAATTTAACTGTTAGATAGAACAAGAACAAGGTATGCTTCAATATGACCCACTCT
The DNA here is from genome assembly GCF_025370935.1 of Choristoneura fumiferana. Taxonomy (NCBI): domain Eukaryota; kingdom Metazoa; phylum Arthropoda; class Insecta; order Lepidoptera; family Tortricidae; genus Choristoneura; species Choristoneura fumiferana. The sequence continues at coordinate 799,235 of NC_133491.1, forward strand.
TATCCCTATTAATTATTATT
>NC_133491.1:799354-803648 GCF_025370935.1 Choristoneura fumiferana
TCGTTGGCAGTGGTACATCCGTATGTCTTGGCTACCTTTTTCGAGAATATTTTACAATAAATAAGAACACATTATTGCTATTGTTCTATACCGCATACGGATCCCTAAAAATCGACCATTGTGCGTACAGTCATGTTTCAATTTGTGAAATTGATTTGTGACGAGTCTGTATCAGTGCTCATTGCTACTCTATGTGGGTAGCTAAGACGTAACCTAAATTAATAACCGTAAAAACTAAAACCCAAATATTAAAATTTCGAACTTAACTTTGACAACTATCGGAGCTAACGATTCCTTGAATATTCACTGAATGATTCAGTCTGAATCGAACATCAATCGTCACCGAAAAAAGATCTACACTCATCATGTAACACAACTCTGGTTTTCTGTAAATTCATTTAGGTATCATCCAACAAACATTACGTCTTACGTAAGTAGAGAAAAAAAAACCGGTCAAATGCGAGTCGGACTCGCGCACGAAGGGTTCCGTACCATGAAGTATCTATACAATATTAGACATTAGCAAAAAACAGCAAAAAAATCAAGTTTGTTGTATGGGAGCCCCGCTTAGGATATATATCGATTTACAAAGTGATTATAACTACTAAAGATTAAATTCTGTGAATATTTCAAGCGCCTACCTGTGGCCGTTATTAATATCAGAGAAGGACGGCAAAACAATCACGTTTGTTGTATGGGAGCCCCCTTAAATATTTATTTTATTCTGTTTTTAGTATTTGTTGTTATAGCGGCCACAATAATACAGAGGTACTCTGTGAAAAGTTAAGTGTCTTAGATTACGACTCAAGCGATAGAGCCGTGTGACAGCCGACGGACAACATGTCTAAGCTCAAGTCGTCTTCACCAACAGCCTTCGTCCGAAGCCTAAAAGAAAATTAAAAATCGCGCGGAGCAATGCTCCCGAGATCAAAAGAGGGGACATCAGGGTGTTTAATACTGGCAAGAAACAGTAGGGTATGTAGCTTAGATAAAGGATTAATTTGAACTGGTGAAGTGCTAAAGATGTTTGATGTCGCCATTGAGGTCAGTCAAGGTAGAAGAATTGAGTTGAGATTTGCCCACCCTAGACTTTTTAGAAAGTTCCATAATGCAGAAGGGGACAGTCATCAATAGACTGATAAATGTACCTCCGGCTTTGCATCCCGATACACCTTATTGCAGCGATTACGCAAGGACACATATCTTCGACGATTTTCCTCCGAAGGATCACAACGTAGCTTAATGCGAGCTCCATTCCTTTTCGCCATCATGGCCTGATCTCCGTCGTAAGCCACGGCGCTGGGTTGTGCTTGACGCGCATAGGCTTAAGAGGAGCATGCATATCAACGATAGCAAGCAATGCGGCATTAAAGGCTTCTAACTTAAGATCTACGTTAGGAAGAGCCTCAATGCATGCCAGTCGACACCGCTCAGGTCACTGTGAAACGCTTGCAGGTCTATATCACGGAGGCTTCTCCGCAACACAATTCTATGCTTCCGTTTCGGAGGACGGATTTTAAAAGAAGCGTATATAAGGTCATGGTTGGAGAATGCTGCAGCATTAATTGGCCGTGAAAGGCAACCAAGTTAGGAGATGAAGTGATTATTAAATCTAGAAGTGAAGGGGTCCATTATGGGGAAAATGTGTGGGACTTAGTGGCAAAATATCCAGATTAAAAGAACTTACAAGGGATCGAATAGCTTGGGAACGGTGGTCATTCTTTAACAAGCACGTGTTGAAGTCACCATAAGAATAATATGGTCAAACTGAGGACATAGATCAACTAAAGTTCTCTCGAGTGATTCAAAATAATTTATATTCGATGAAGGACTATAGTACACACCGAGAAGACCTTAGTGTGATGAAGGGAAACATTCAGAAACAAGTATTCTGGTGACTTGGAGTACAAGGAAAGGGAAGGTGACTGTGAGGCCACTTGACAAGCAATATCACTGCGCAAATAAATGGCAACACCGCCACCACGCACAATGTCAGACCCGCCATTTTGAGATCCCGTTCTGTCATTACGTATCAAGCGGTACCCAGGTAATGGATATTGGAAGAATTTAGAGAGGGTTTCAGCCATGTCTCAGAAATAAGAAAAGCGTCAATATTTTTGCCAGAAAAAGTAGTGAGTAAATCGGAAAAATGTGCGGGAATACTCTGCGCATTAATATGTGCCACATTAAAATTTTTTTGAAGATGAGAAAGTGCTGTGCAATCGATCACCGAGATCCGGCGCATCCGATAAATCACTCAGGGCTCGTACATGCCAGAGGAAGACACTGAGAAAAATTCACTATCATGACTAGCGTTAAAAACGTCAGACATGACAGCAAGGTAATAATAAAATATATATATAAATATATGTATACTTAAATAGAATAAAATAATAATAATAAATAAAAACGAATGTAGTAACTTATTGCACGAAAAACCAGGCGCGTGCTCCTTCCAACACTCGCCAGCAGCCAGTTTCAAAAATAAAGTAAGTAACATCATTAACTAAATAGAAAAAAAATTACAATAACCATATACAAGAAATTAACAAATGAACCAACGTGGGTATTATATAAACACAAATACAAAATACAAAAACAAATAATAAATTGCAGAGCAGATAGAAAACGTTAATAGAAATACACAGAAAATATCCTGGTGCATGAACAAACGCCCTCCCCGCGCAGAACGAAACGCAAGCGAAACGTCAAGTTTGACATCGACTGAAAACACTTTGACACTGACAGCCGACGTCCCTGCGAGTCACAGTTTCCCGTCCTAAACACGACTTTTGCAATATTGCATTGCTTAAAACTACCGCAAAAAATAGATAAAAAATAAAGCAGTACCAATTAGCGTGCGCACGAACAGCGATTACTCACCCATGAAACAAAACACTAACAATTATGTAAAATGTGCCCAGAAAGTTTATAAATATAGTGGCCAACACCTCAACACAACTATTTTCGCATCCTAGATGGGCTCTTCTGCCTTTGTACTCGCGATCGCAGCGCAGGCGCAGCAGCTGCGCCTGGCTCCCGTCGGGTCGCAGCCGTACCGGCACTCCCGGCAGTCACCAAGGGCATCGCATCCACATTCGAAGCCGCGCCCGCACCCAGGCCCGCCTCCCCAGACGTCGATTTACCCTTAACCGCGTCTGGGGGATAGCGCGAAGCTCGTCCAGAGAGGTGATCCGGTATCGCGTCTTATCCTGCCCAGCACCATGATTCGCCGTCGCTTGTCCAGCTCCTCTCCACGCGAAAATACGACGCGCCTCAACGAACACCGCATGTCGAGCGCTCGTTAGAAATTCTGACAGCGTGTAGCCAGACCCCTTGAGGTGCTTTTTGCTTGCCCACACAGCATTCCGAAATCTCTGGCAAGCAAATCTAACCAGAAAAGGCCTCTGCTTCTTTCCCTGTCGGGTCCTGCCTAGGCGGTAGCATGAGTACAGCGACCCATCAGAAATGTCCTGAACGCCAAGCTTGTCCCGACAAATCCTAATTACAGTGGCAGTGGCATCCTCAGTGTCTGCCTCCGGAACACCATGCAGGAGAAGAACTCGGATCGGGATCTCATTTCCATCTGCTCCAAGGTCTTATGCACTAGTCCCATTTGAGCTTGTAGACTTTCCACTGCATTCCATATGAATACTTGAACGCATGGTACTCCTCCACTATACCCAAGTCCTCTGTCTGAGATGTTTCGAGGCACTCTCAAATGCACTCATGCGGGATGAAAACAGCTCCTTCATATCCTCTAGGCTCCTCTGAAGCTGCGACAGGTGGTCCATGGCAAAAAAAAAAGACACGTGCGTGTGCCAAGTGAAAGTTATTTGTTGAAGTTGTGTTGTGACCTTTGACCCTGCTCCAGTGCAAAGTTAACATGTGATTTGCAGAGTTGATATCAACTGACTGTGGCGGCAATGTAGTTATTAATACATGTAAGTAATAATTACCATGTAATAAATCAATTGGATATTTTTTGTTTTAATGATGATTATATTTCTTCCTAATTTAAAGATTAGGTATAATTGTGATACTTTACTGTCCTTCTCATCAATATCTAAATAGATTTATCTAAGTAGATTTAACTGCCTTCCCAATGATTTTTTCTACGATTACAGGAACGTGGTATTTTCAATGAAATAATCGGTGTATTTTTTTTTACATGAAACTGACCGTGATTGACCCCTATCTCACCTGATGTTAAGTGCAGCCAAAAGTGTATCTCACTTGTTCATAACAGCCTATTCACTCTAGCCTTGAAGAGGTCCAGATTGTAATCCGGAAA
>NC_133491.1:807830-809879 GCF_025370935.1 Choristoneura fumiferana
TTCAACTCCATATTTGTTACTTTTACGGGTATTCTGTGAAACCATATCGAAAATACAAACTGAGACAATTCGTGTCTAGATTCCTGTCCAGCGGTGGTGTAGGGGTTATAGCACGCAGCACGGATTGCTGAGGACCTGGGTTCGATTCCCAGCGCTGGTCTCTTTTTCTGGTTTTCTGTGCATCCATGTCTCAGTTTGTATTTTCGCCTAACAGATAAGTTTCTGTAAAACAATGTATTCCAGCAAAATATCACATGACATTTTATTATTTGAAATAAATTTAGCATGACTACTCAGATTTCTGCCTATCTTTCAGAAAGATTCAGTTGCTTGGCTGCCGGTTCCGTTGCGGTCTAGTAGTCTTTAGTAGTCTTTATTTCAATTTCCTAGTCACCAAATCCAAATTCTACCCCAAATCCTTCTGTATGCATGCTATCAGTCTGTGAAATAGGTTATCAAATGACATCAGGCGATCATAGTAAAGTTGGTTGCCAACCTATGAAGACACTTCAGAGCGTACTGGCTTATGTAGCTACCAAAACCCTGGCTGCTGAAGTAGAGGGTTTTGTTGCGATGTTGAATAAAACTTCGATAAAGATTCGACTGCAAGTGTAATTTCGGAGGTAGGAAAGTGCCAAAAAAATGTGTGTCTTTTGACGGTTGTTTTGGAAGCTGTGATTGGTCAAAATTTTAAAGTCATGCCTACACTACACCTACCTACCTAGTTCATTTTAAAAGAGATGTAATCCCAACGCTAGTTTTAATTTTCTGCTTTTTCTTTGTGTTTAAACTCCTTCATCATCATCATCATCAGCCTATAGCAGTCCACTGCTAGACATATGACATAAAACACCTTGTATTTTTAATTCCTCGGGCTTGATTCACCAAATTTATTTATTTTTTACCAAACTTTATGTAGCGGATAAAAGCGATGCCGTCTCTATTTATTCGAAAAAACCAAACAGAGACAACATCACATCACAGTTATCGGTCTCATGAAATTTATCAATGAGTGGTTAAATAAGCTCTTAATCGAGTCGATTGAAACGATAACTGAATTATTATTTAATTTAGTCGTAATTAAATTCCTTTCAATTATGATAATTACCGTGTAGGTAATAAAATTTTATGATATTATATTGCTTGACGTTGGTTATGAACATTGTATTGAAAATGAAAATGTAAGACAGCTGGTGAAATTACTGGCACTTGAGGTATCCCATCTTAGACCTCTAGGTTGGCAACGCATCTGCAATCCCCCTGGTGTTGCAGGTGTCTATGGGCGGTGGTGATCTCTTACCATCAGGAGACCTACTTGCTCGTTTGCCATCAAGTTGAATAAAAAAAAAACTAGTATTGACTTATACCTGCCAACCTAGTAGTTACGCCACGAAAATATATTCATACTTTCGATTGGTAATAAATTTATCTGTTAATTTAGTTGTTCATGAGCACGATGTGTAAAAAAAGGTATTTTTAAAACTTTATTTATAATTTTAATGATATATAGTTATTTATTTAAAAAACTAATGTGATAAAAATGTTTTACATTCATTAAACAGATGGGTGCAAATCCTAGCTCTCTCTGATAGTAAATGCTTCACTTTAGTTACAGATTACAGATAGTCAATTGCTGAAACCAATAATTGTGTTATATACTCGCATTAAGTTTTATATAAAAGAATTTTCTCGATCTAGTATACAGTAGACAATAATGATGGGAAAATTGAGGGGAAAAGACGCGTCGGAAGAAGAAAGAAATCGTGGCTCCGAAACATCAGAGAGTGGACCGGTATCGTCAGTGTGGAAGAACTGTGTTCTCTGGCGAGAGATAAGGAGATATATGCGGAGCTGACAGCCAACCTCCAGTAGTGGAGAGGCACTGCATGAAGAAGAAGAGTCTACAGTATGTGTTGGCAATTCTCGCCCTGAGAACTGCCGGTGGGTGGATTGATTTGATGTGCGTGCACACCCTGCGCCGGTTACGTGTAATACTTAGACCAAACCGCTGGCCTCGCGGGTTCGATGGGCAGGCCGCGCCTTGGTCGT
>NC_133491.1:811300-906354 GCF_025370935.1 Choristoneura fumiferana
CCTAGTAACCAAAAAACGCTGGGAAAAAACACGTTTCTTGTATGACAACTCCATTTATTTTTTAATTTTACTTACTTATTATAGTATTTGTTGTTATGGAGGCCACAGTAATACCTACATAATCTGTCACAATTTCAAGTGTCTAGTACACACAAACATGTATGCCTAAATGGGGTAGGCAAAGCACACGAAACGTTACAGCTTCGGAGCCACTTTTAGCAATTTACGTTTTAAGTTTGACAAAAACGGTACAATAGTGACAGGTTGCTAGCCTGTGCCTACGGTCCTCAGTCGCCTCTTACGACATCCACGGAAGAAATGGAGAGGTCTAATTCTAACCCGACATCACACGGGTAGCTATTACAGTTCAAGAGATAAAGCCCTGTGACAGACGGATGGACAGACAGACAGACAGACAGACAGAGTCTCAGCAATAGGGTCCCGTTGGCCTAACTTAAAAACTAAATAATAGTTACGAACCAGTAGAAGACAGACAGACAGACAGACAGCAGAGTCTCAGCAATAGGGTCCCGTTGGCACCCTTTGGGTACGGAACCCTAAAAAGGAGAAGTAACTCCCGTCAGGAATAAAGAAATATTCCAATATCGAGGGAAAAGAAAGATTTATTCGTGACAACAGGGAAAAAATATACAAAAATGATTTAGAAATGTGCATGTCACAAAGTGGTCACAAATCAGTCAATTTGTTTTATTTCAGATGTTTTAAAAATTACAACTTGGGCAAAGTTATATCAAAGGTCAAAGTTGTTACGGTTTTATAGTACTTTTATATATATGTACCCCTATTATCTCATCATCTGAAATTACTATAGTTTCATTCAACAAATGAAAACTACATACCTGTTGGTATTCTTGTTTTTAGAAGCTCCACTAAAATTCCTCCACGGAACGCTAAAAGAAAGATGCCTACGAAGACTTTATTTCGTTGTGTACATCATATTTATTTAGAACAAACTTTTTAACACAGCGTTAATAAATAAATCTAATCAGTCGGATATTCCTAAATTTCTTGCATATCAACATTAAACGTTTCTTCTTTTCTTCACCTTGAATATTGCATGACAGCACCAAGGCTACTTCAGCAATATAATAATTCCAGGCAAAGTTATATGCAGTTAGTTATCATTGAATCTGAAAGGAATTGTGCATTAATAAATACAGAAATAGTATTAGCAGACAGACTATAAGATACCTAGGTGACCGATGCCTTTTAGTTACAGCATAAGGACGTAAATCAGACTATCAGTAGGTAAATTCCCTAATGTACATACTGTTGCACGCAACTCTGTCCGCGTAGAATTCGTTTATAGCTATTCCGCGGGAATTATGTGATTAAAAAAAACTACCCTATGTTTTTCTACGGGACTCAAACTATCTGTATCTCAAATTTCATCCTAATCAGTTCAACGATTTAGACGTGAAAAGGTAATAAAGAAATAAACAAACAGACTAACAAACTTTCGCATTTATAATATGAGTGGGATTATTGTCTTATTTTAAGTCATCATCATCATCATCATCATCGGCCTATCTTAGCCCACTACTGGACATAGAGGCGTCTCCAATTGCACGCCACTGAGCACGATCCTCGGCCACTCTCATCCAGTTACTGTCAGCTACCCAGTGAAGATCATCGCTCCACCTAGTCTGAGGGCGTCCCACGCCACGCTAGGCTTTTACTCGTTACCCTAGCAGTTACCGGTTCTTCGGCTGATATGGCCGGCCCACTGCCACTTCAGTTTGCTTCAGTTTTAAGTAATCCTATAGAAATAGACGGACGGACAGCGTAATATCAAATTATCTGAATTAAGTCTTTGTGACAAAGTTTCTCCATGTCTTTCATTGAATAAAGTAAGAATTCGGCAGCGATGACATACGACCATCATCATCATCATCATCATCATCAGCATCATCATCGTCATTAAAATCGGTTAGTGAACAATACTTATCTTTTTCAAAATATCCTGATATTGAATTTAGATTTTTGCTATTCCTTTCTGCCTGCATGTCAAATTTACAGAGATTAGTGATATAGAGGTAGAGTTGTAAAATTTAACATTGAATTCCATGATACCTACCCTGGGTATTAAAAATAAACTGGCCAAGTGCAAGTCGGTTTCGCGCACGAGGTGTTCCGTACCATTATCTATACAACATTAGACATTAGCAAAAAAAACGGCCAGAAAAACAAGTTTGTTGTATAGAAGCCCTCCTTAAATATTTGTTTTATTTTAATTTAATTATTTATTTTTAAAGTAATTACACAGCTAAATATTCTGTGAATAATTAATAAATTGCCGTTATTAACATCATGCAAAAAACGGCAAAACAATCACGTTTGTTGTATGGGAGCCACCCTTAAATATTTATTTTATTCTGGTTTGAGTATTTGTTGCTATAGCGGTCACAGTAATACATAATCTGTAAAAATTCCAAGTGTCTAACTATTACACTCAAGAGATAGAGCCCTGTGACAGACGGACGGACAGACAGACAGACAGACAGCGGAGTCTTAGCAATAGGGTTCCGTTGGCACTTTTTAGGTACGGAATCCTAAAAACTAAATAATAGTTACGAACCAGTAGAATTTTATGTAGGTATTTTTTCCTTATCTTAAATTTCAGCTTTTTAGGATAAAAGATCTGGTGTGTGCGTTGGTAAACAATCATTAAAAAAATAGGACTAAGATGTAGTGTTCACTTCGAAACACAGATACACAGACAGACGGACAGACATATGGACAGATCAACAGACGGACGGACGGATGAGCCGACGGAAAGACATGTACGCATAAAATTAACAACTTGTGTCACTCCTAACAAAGACTTATTTTCCTTGCCTTCGCCTTGTTGCATAGCGTACGAAAGAAATGCCCATACATACGCTCCAAAACCATAACCCTGCCGTTTCTCACACTTATAAATAAAATAATAAATCTTGAATCACTTCATAATAGAGTACATACTATACATACTCGTACATATGCAGACAGACGGTGGGAAGCGACTTACTTCTATGGAGTGAAAATGTTCACGACGCTACTAAGAGTTAGGGAAATTTGGTATGTTTTCGTAGTAGGTTGCTGCAGACCACAAGTTTGGTACACACGATAAGCCATACTTTGGCCACCCAGTAGGAATGAAATTCTTACAGCCCTGCCTCTGGTGTTCTTGTAACAAATATTAATGTTTCTGACAAAAATGATAAAATTAACATACCCGTGTATCCAATTTTTTCATCATCAAATCGTACATACATAAATAGTTCAAGAGTTGCACTCTTGCTAATTTCCTCTCGTCCGCCAACTTTTTGACTTCTTGATTTGTGTTCAAACCATAATTATTCAAACATAATTGCTTTTGAATATCAATCTCATTGACTTGACGTTGTGACAAAAATGTATTATAATGACGTTTAAATTTTACTTATCTAGCCAGTTATAATAATAAAAAAGGTACGAAAACTACTTCGATTGTGAAAACCTTTTTATTCACCGAGCCTAGATTTAGCGGCCGTAAAAATGCCGTGATATGTAGGAATTTATTTGAGCCTCACTGTAAAACTTGATATTCATACATACACATGCAATGTATGTTGAATGTAGACCTTATTTTTTAACTAATTAGTTTAGTGATTACACCTAGCACCTTTTATTGTGAGAATAAATATGCTTTATATAAATTAGTGGCGCTACTGTCTACGTAAGAGTAAATAACTAATATCTGTTCAGAATTTGTAAGTTGAATTTAAACCACTTGTCCTAGATCGAAGCACCGCATTATAATGTATGTAAAGTATGCAATGTTATAATTTTGCCGAGGACTGGGTCTTTTACTTAAATAATTATTATTTTAAATGACAATTTTAAAAGTAACTTACCTATTTTTGTCTTACTTACAGTTTGCCTCCTTGCATTAATCAGAAATAATAGTTTAGGCATTTCAACTTCCGAAAATAACAGATTTAAAACAAAAAAAGTAGATACTAGACTCAGAAACTTGAACTTGATCTCTCAGTGATCTCATGCTTTCTTCATTTAGTTGTCGTATTATCTGAGCCAAAGGTGATGGTCACGTGACCACACGAAATAGTCGATACCTATTTACAATAGTTTGATTTTGTGACATTGACTCACGCACCCATATAAGATGTCACTACATGCTCGCTGCGAACACTGTCAGTTGTACTCATACAATGGTAAAATGCATCAAAATTTACTGCATCACGCTGCACTTTTAATGCAATAAAGTTACTTTTTTTTGGATTTTGCTTGAAGAGCATATCCATAATTTACTATTCTCAAAAAATCCTCTAAGAAAACATGTCCGTGGAAGCTATGCGGGGTGTCCGTAGGTTTGTATGGAAGAGCAACCCCTTAAGTAAATGACTGGAGTGAAACAAAACTAGTTGGCAAGTAATTGTATATCAGCGTTTAAATCATGTTAACTAAATTTAACTCGAGGATTTCACTAACGTTGCATGAAAAAACCCGCTGAATTTCATGTCTCTAATTACTAGTGATCGTAATTTGGGATTTTGAACATGAAACTACCGTGAGACTCACTCATATTAATATATTGACCTGGATAACTCACGTCTGAAATCGAGCTCGAAATGTTTCGGGCTAATCCGTAGCCCTCCGTTTTCGGAGGCATGCGACTCAGCGGCTGCTGCAACACGCGCACTGTGGGCTAAACTCGATTTGAGACGTGAGTTATCCGGGGCAATATATTTAATATCGTAATTTGGGGTTGAAAAACAGTGTCTTGACTTGACAGACGGACATATAGACGGACGGATGGGCAACAAAGTAAGGTTCCGTGTTTTACTTTTGAGGTGCGGCATTCTAAAAAAAAAATTGTAATTTTGTCTAGTGCAAAATCTTGCTATTTGCTAAGCAGTTTATCCCTAACTAATGTGTGTTTTGTTTATTCCAGGTATGGTCTTCATAAAACTAGTCTCAGGTATCGTAAAAGAAACATTTTTTTCTAGACGATATATCAAGGTGATTCCAGCTGCTGTATTATCTAACGGCTCTGACGTTTGCGATCGCATATAGCATCTCTTTTCTACTACTTAGGGGCTGTTTCACCATCCATTGATTAGTGTTAACTGGCGGTTAGGTGTGATGCCGTCTCTATTTGTTTTGTTCGAATAGATGGAGATGGCATCACATTTAACCGTCGGTTAACGCTAATCAATGGATGGTGAAACAGCCTCTTAGACTACTTACATCGCGTTACGTGCATTACACAACTGCGCAGTCGTCGCATGTTTTAGCCGCGACTGACTTATTTTTGCGTATTTGACCGTCTCCATTTTTTTTAAAGAAACACAAGCTTTTATTTAGTTTCACATGTCCCGTTGTCTGTCTGTCTGTCTGTAATCAAATCTTGTAAGTAAAATTCGACCAACTTCCAGTAGTTGTATTGAGTCGAAATTTGGTACACTCATGTAATTTGCGTGACAATAGAATAATCTGCTAGTGACTTCCTGGTAGTCCGGCTAGGATCGTCTCCACAGGACGGGACTCTTCAACGGTTAATGGCATCGACTTGAAATTTGGTATGCAAATGTAGTTTGGGTGACAATACAAGTGCAGTCAACAAAAAGTACAGTCAGCAAACAAAGCTTGTATTAAAAATGATTTTCTTACCAAAACATATTTACCACCTTACCTCTACTTCGTAACACCGGTCTGGCGCAACGCACATTCCCGCTTATCCGGCAGATAGCTCGCCGTGATACGGCACGGTTCCGGATGAGTGTTGCCAGTAGGTACGCGTTATAAACCTTAAAATAAATTAGTAAAAATGTTGGCCTTGAGGGAAAAACTCGTGCGGCAAAATGAATTAAGGTAAATTGAATTTTAGATGCAAAAACTAACTGATCCGAAATATGACAGCTGGTTGGTGGGTTAGTTTGACTAAATATGTGTTTCTTAGGGGCTGTTACACCATCCATTGATTAGCGTTAACCGACGGTTAAATGTGATGCCGTGTCCGTCTATTCGAACAAAACAAATAGAGACGGCATCACACCTAACCGCCAGTTAACACTAATCAATGGATGATGAAACAGCCCCTTAAAGTTTTCCAAGCTTTTTTACTCGTCTTTGATCTATATTCAAAGTGTAGGGAAAAGTAACAGTTTTAATTACCTGTATGGCATTCAATCTTAAGAAATAATAACCTAACAAACAGAAAGTTGGAAAACCCCTGACTTTGTAACATCAAAGTTCAATATCTCAAAAACGGCAGAACCGATTTTCATAAAACATATTTAAGAACCATCGCTGGAAAACCTAATTACAAATAAAAAACGCATTCAAATCGGTCCACCCGTTTAAGAGCTACGGTGCCACAGACAGACAGACACACAGCCACACATAGCGGTCAAACTTATAACACCCCTCTTTTTGCGTCGGGGGTTAAAAACCAGAAAGCATTATGAAACTGTGACATTTTGCTTTTCTGAAGTTTTCAGTTTAAGTTATTTAGATTTTTTTTCGTATCTGTGATTTGGTATTTGAGCAAATGGACATTTCAATTTTTAGGCATTTCGGACATGAGAAGTTTTAGGTCAAAGTCATTATGACATTTGTTCATTTTAGGAATGACACAATTCGATATTTAGGTATTTTGAGCTCCTGGCAATTTGAAATTTAGTGAAATTAGTAAAATAGGCATAATGAAAATTAGATGGAATAAGACCTACTCGATTTTTTTTATGTAAAAGGGGGCACACGAGCATGCGGGTTGGGAAGCAATCACTGCCACGTATAGACACCCGCAACACGAGGGGTATCACAGGTGCGTTACCAGCTCTTTGATCTCCTTTTGGCCCGGGATGAATAGTCTTGTTTTTTAAAGATCCCTATGTTATACCGCTCCGGTAATGCGGTCTCAGGAAGCTGATTGCATAGTTAATTCAACGTGTCTGTAAAATTACGTGGGTTACATAAATTAATTTTATAGAAATGTCGAGAAATGTAGAAACTACAACCCTTGGCACTTACTCTAAAAGCTCTCACCAAAAAGCTCGAATTTCCCATAAAACAAAAGGATCTTATAAAAATTCCTCGAGCGTCCGCTATAGTTGGGCCGGAATTGAACCCAGTGACATTTGCGACATAAGCTCGCGCGATCTATGGATATGTAAGAAAAAGAACCGGCCAAGTGCGAGTCGGACTCGCATAGCGAGAGTTCCGTATCAATTTGTAGTTATTTATGAACTAGCTTTTACCCGCGGCTTTGCACACGTAAACTATTTGATCTGGGAGTTGCAATTAAAATTTCGGGATTTTACAAAATACCACCCGTGTCGTGAAAAAAATATCGTGGTCTTCATTGATGTTGTATTAGGAACAACTATGCAAAATTCCAAGTCTCTAAGCCCAGCGGTTGAAATTTCAAGATTTATCCCTATCTCGTGGGAATTTCGAGATAAAAAGTAGCCTATATATTATTCCAGAAGTCCAGCTACCTACATATCTACCAAATTTTATGAGTCTAAGCCCAACGGCTGTTATTTTGAGATTTAATCCCTATCCCGTGGGAATATCGGGATCAAAAGTAGCCTATGTATTATTCCAGACGTCTAACTACCTACATACCAAATTACATGACTCTAAGCCTAGCGGTTGTTATTTCAATATTTTATCCATATCCCGTGGGAATATCGGGATAAAAAGTATCCTTTGTTTTAATCCAGGTTATAAACTATCTTTTTGCCAAATTTCATCCAAATCCGTCAAGCCATGTCAGCGTGAAGAAGTAACAAACATGCTCACTCACAAACTTTCACATAATATTAGTAGGATATCCAGTGCTAGCAGCGAAGTCTACAGCAAATCAGTGGTGTGTACTCGTATGAAGCTCTGCTCCCAATTCGCAATGGGCTCACGTGGGACTATGGCCGAAGCCCTCTCATTCTAAGAGGAAGCCTGTGCTCAACAGTGGGACGCATTTAGGCTGGGATGATGATGAGTAACAAAGTCTCAAGCAAAATTTACGAAATGTTGGGTCATTTCAGATGGCGATATATACTTTTTGTATTGATTGTGTTGAGCCGCCTTCAGACCAAATTTTAAGTTTCTAGGACAACCGGAAGTACGTTTAAGTAAGTTTTTCGGTTTACTAATGTTTTGGCGAAATTATTTAGCAAATTATTAACTCCCAAACTATTTATCCCATATTTTTATTAGGCGAAATTTTATTTCCAACTGAACATTTCGTACTGATATCATTTCCCACTAATGATTTGATAAATGATTATTATGCAAATTATTACCTGGGATTTTTTAAGATGTCATTTGTGTTTTCGTCAAATGCGTTGATTGGCATTCCTTCATTTAAGCAAGCAACAAGCAAGCAGCCAATGATTTTTCCGTTCTGTTACAAAAAAAACCTAACATCGAAGGCTAAAGCGGAAGCTACGCTACGCTTCGCTCCCGCCTTAGTTCTGAACCTAACCTATCCAAGTCGCTTCTGCCTAGTCTCGTCTTGCTCGCTCGCTTCGCTCGCTCATCGCCACATAATTAACATTTATTCTTTTTATTATATATCATGACTGATATACCTACCTTATGTGTAAAATTGGCTAAATGTTATCTGACTATTTGTTATTTGCCTTAGCCAATCATTTGCTACATAATTGTTTGCCACATAAGTGTGATGAAGTAAATTTTGCAATATAAAAATGTTGCGAAATAAGAAAATAAGAAGCAAAGTTATGCGAAGGATTGGTTTGCCAAATGAAACTTCGGCGAAAGGTTGGTTGCTAAGTGAAATTTGCGAAAAATGTTTCGCCGAAAAGGCAGTACACCAAGTTTTTCGCTCGCGACAATTTGTATGGAAATACGTTTTTTAAAGACTGTAGGTAATCTTTTGGGGTTCATATTGACGCATAAAATCGACCCTCCGACTTTTTGTTCTACTCCGGTTTGTGTTCATAATCATCACTTGTCATAATCCTATCTAACCCTAATTTGTCTGACAATCATACCAAAGGTAGAATTACGCATAAGAATATTACGCGGCATCAAGGATTGAAGTACCTACTTCCACGGTCGCATCTCAAAGTTCGACCCTGTAATAACTTCATGAAACATTTCATGAAACCCTTCTGAAAGTGGCGGTACAACCTGCGACATTGTCGCGGCTGAAACGCACGTGCCTGCACTTCAGTCCGAGGCCCGTGACCTAGTAATGTATGGATTCCAGGCATAAATAGGTGACGCGGCTATTCTTAGCTTGTATAACTCGAAACGTGGATATTGTTTTGCTACAAACAGTTGTATGTTGACGATATCATTGTTAATTTTGAAGACGAATTGTTAACAGCTACTTATGTACTAATTATGACACAAAAATATCAAAGATGTCAATCGGACTTCACGATACTAACGCCCTCTATCTTGTCATAGAAATCCTCTTAAGGTAGGTAGAGAGCCTGTTTCACCACTCAATGATAAATTGTATGTTAAACATAGACCACACACAGTATTAAATCGACCTTGAAATTTCTAATACATAAGCCGACGTGGGCACCCAATGAGTTTTAGGCACTCATTCACTTTATTCACGCAAATCTTGCACTTGTATGACGTTGCGTGTCGTTGGAACCCTGATTGATCTGTATAATGCCTAGTTTTGCTACTATTTTGTTGCGCTTTTAATTTACCTGTGACATCTCTCCACATGTTTAGTTTAGTCTAGCTTTATAATTATTCTGTTGTATCCTTGGTTGCCCTGAAAACCAGCGCCAAGAAATTCAGACATCGGCATTTGCTGAGTGGCATCCATTTTGGCGCTTTGGTGTACAGTTGTATTTAGATTAAGATTTCATGTACAAACTTTTTTAACACCAAATAAATCAATTCAATTCAATTCTATTCTATTCTACATATCTGTCACATAAAATTTATCAATTTGTAGTGGAACAGGCCCTAAAAATACTTTATTGAAATTAATCTTGTCATTTTTTACTCCGAACTAGCTTTTGCCCGCGGCTTCGTCCGCGTAAAATTTGGTTATCGCGCGCTGTTCCCTTGGAAACTGTGCATTTTTCCGCGATAAATAGTAGCCTATGTCACTCTCTGGCCCATAAACTATCTCTAGTTTGGACGTGAAAGACGGACAAACATACAAACACACTTTCACATTTATAATATTAGTATGGACAACACATATTACCATTGAAATGAAAACCATTTCGAGCGTAGAAACTTTGAGACCTCGACAAACTGACATGACAATTTTCAACCCAAACTCAGCAGATGCCAGCCAGCGCGTCCCCCTCTTTATGGCAGGGGTAGGCAGACAGCAAAATTATGAATGTGCCCAGACCAGCCATTAGTCTAGCCAAAGCAGACTTCTAGAGAGCTAGATCCAGTTCTATTTTCTCAGTTATAAGTGCGTCTCTATCCCACTACGTTGGTAAGAAAAGGATACTAACTTTTCAGGCAGACGTTATAAGATAAGAATGCTAGTTCAACAATTTAGTATCGTGTTACTTTATTCAGAGATGCAGTTTTGCGTGAGATATACCGTTAAATGGGTCTTAAGGGTGTACGACTAAGAACTTATGAGATGAAGAATAGTTTTAAAGTATAGCTGTTCCACTAAGTTTGTCTACATCCCTTGGGAACATTATTTTTGACGACCAGATGGCCAAGTGGTTAGAGAACCTGACTACGAAGCTTGAGGTTCCGGGTTCGATTCCTGGTCGGGGCAGATATAATTTGTATGAATAATACGAATGTTTGTTTTCTGGGGGATTGGATGTTCAATATGTATTTAAGTATGTATTTATCTATATAAGTATGTTTATCCGTTGCCTAGTATCCATAGTGCAAGATTTGCTTTGGGGCTAGCACACCAATTGGTGTGAAGTGTCCCATGATATTTATTTATATATTTATTTATTATATCGGGATAAAAAATAACGAGTAACCCGAAAATATTCCAATGAATAAAACCGTTTTCATCTCTCCTGTTCGGAAAGTTTGTTTGTCATGGGTAGATAGCCGGGTGGAAAAATGCGTTATCATCTCTAGGTTGGAAAGTTTTTTTTTTATTATTTTTACTATCAGCCACGGAGTCGAAGATAATTAAGTTACGTCAATGACACTTTTATTCACGTTTCGGCATGGCCATCTAGATCCACGTTGTGACCAAGAAGCTTATAAAACAACACTGGAGGTTAAACGCCGAACATCCGTTTGAAACAATAAATGTTGACCTTTATTACGTTACGTCGTTTTGAAAGAGATGGAATATATAAATAAGTAATATAGGTCAAACTTCTTCGTTCGGCGTTCAACCTCCAGTTTTGTATATAAGCTCCTTGGTCGTGACCAACTAGTTTATTTTTAAAGTCGGTCGTGGCAAGTTGCCTGTGCGAAAAGGTTGGAGGTTGGTTATGAGTAAATTAAATTTATTATTATTCTCTATTTGTAGTATTTTTCCTCACAGTCGAAATGAAAAGTAGAGTGTCTAACTCGGGTGAAATTACCCATTTCCCCTCGAACTATTGGCGCTCCCACTTCGTTCGCCAGAAATATCTCAGGTCAAATGGGTCACTTTTCACCCTTAGTTATCAATCTACTATTGCGGCTTGAGGCCCTAAAGAACTAAATGCATTATTAGGTACCAAAAGTAAACTATGCAACTGAATTTCAGCTTTCTATAATAGGTTTTAATGTATGAACCGGCAACGACTGACTCATTAAAAAATACATACAGTCGAACATAGAACCTCCTCCTTTTTGGAAGTCGGTTGAAAACTGCATTATCACTGCGTGCGATGCATTATAAAACCAGTAAGTAATCAATACGAATCTGAATGCAAATTCGGTTTATCGTTTACAGTTTTTTAGTTTTTCGTTTACAGTTTATCGTTTACAGGTTTATCGTTTTGCAGGTGGTAGGACCTTGTGCAAGGTCCGCCCGGATTGCTACCACCATCTTGCTCACTAATCCTGCCGTGAAGCAGCAGTGCTTGCACTGTTGTGTTTCGATGTGGAGAGTAAGACAGCCGGTGAAATAACTGGCACTTGAGGTATCCCATCTTTGGCCTCTTGGTTGGCAACGCATCTGCAATACCTCTGGTGTTGCAGATGTTCATGGGCAGTGGTGATCTCTTACCATCAGGGGACCCACTTGCTCGTTGCCATCCAGTCAAATAAAAAACAAAAAAAACAGGATTACCTGCTGTTTTTCGCTATGGTCCATACGGTCCATAGCGAACCAGGTCTTGATTTTTTTCTCTAAAGGGCAGTTTTCCTCGCAAGATTCATACAAAAAGAAAGTGCTCCAGTCCTGTTAACACAACAAAAGCTTTTCTTTTATTACCGTGCGTCTTTCTGTTTGGGGGAGGCACTGATTGATCGACTCACAGCCAGGGCTGTCACTGCACGGCTGACAAATTATTTTATTTTTCGTAGACGATTTGCTATTTCTAAGGGACATGTTTTTTACTCCCAGACGCGAAAGAAGGGTGATATAAATTTAACGCGTTTATATGTAATACCTCGTCGGAGTTTTTAATGTGCGTGTTCGACACTATTTATTAGAGTTTAGTTTTGTAACTAAGGACCCATACATCCCTGTATTATTATTATTATTATTTTGTATTTTCTTTTATTTCATTGTATACTGTAGTTTTAAGTATTTTTTTGTAATTATTTATGTTGAAAAATGACTTTCTGCAAGTTTCTTGCGGCGCATTCTTCTTGGCAATGATGGTCTTTCGAAAGCGCTGGTAGTTTTAAAAAATGACGTGTAAAAGTGCCCATTGCGGCCTATTTACTGAATAAATGATTTGTTTTTTTTTTTTTTTGATTTTGATGAAGTGGAAAGCTTTATTTTATAGCATTTAAAATGTATTTCTCTAGTATTTGTCAAAGACACGTTGGCAAAAAAACACAGTCGGCAAAAACACAATAATTTTTTTAAATTCGTTTTCTAAGAAAAAATAGTTTTTTAATAACACCTCTCATTTAAAATACCTTATACTAAAAATACATTATCTTCAGACCCATAATTCTATTAACGGATAGAAGGCTCCGTATTTCCATACTCTGTTCTGCCAAAGCTTTGCCTCTTCATGTAAAAGAATATTTTACACACAGCTATCGTTACCTACACATGTAAAAACCTCCAACCCCAGTCTTAGTTTACATACTAAGGGCTATGATAAACCTAATGACGTACACCTAATGTATTTAATTCTTTGATCGTCGTTCGACGCATTTAAATCGATTGGTGACGAGAGTTGACACCTAAATAATTTTTACAAAAAATAATAAAAGTACTCTCTAAAATAACTGGGAGACTAATTTTACTTTATTGATTTTCACTCTCAGTTTTTCTAAATAAACTTGCAAAATACTTAGCTTTGCAACGTCCTCACCTCAAATAGATACTATAGGAAATGCAGTAAGTGTAGTTTTTTGTACTGCTTTATGGTGTGCTATAAAGAATATTTGTATTTGTATTTTGTATACAGAATAATACAGTCATGGAAAAACGTATTTGTCAAATGTAGTGTATATAAAATTTAGATTGTAAATTGTAGTATTAAAAAATTGTAACCACAAAAATGTACAGTGGCAGTTCAAATTGAATAAAAAAAAAATCAAGACCTTTAACAAATTTGTTTAAACTGCCCAACCATCTGAAAGACAAATTTTATAAAATCTTATTATATGCGGTGGCAACCCTAACTAAAGGCAAGGGCCCAAAGTAAGGAAGCGTGTTCGTCTGGCGACTTCTTAATCTTTTGCCTAAGCCTTGGTCAAGGTAGAGGTTAAAAGCGAATCGCTTTTGACGTAGGTATAGTTTTTGAGCTTAAAGTCGGGTGAATAATATAGCCGAATATGACTTAAGTTTCTATATCTAATAGTACAACTGTTATAAATTCGAAAGTTTGTGTGTGTATATAACTCTTTTTTTTATTTCTAACCTCAAATGGCAGATTAAAAGATATTGTACGACGTATCACTAAATCAATTCAAGATGGAACGTGTTCTTATCACACAATATTGTATTTACCTATATAACTAACTCAATAAAAACCTGTACATATCATTTGATTTGCAGAACGCTTGTACAACGAAACGTTAGTTTTTTTTAATACATTAACCTGAAAACTATAATATAATAGCTTTACTGTACCTGAAAACTTTTTCATTTATTTTAAAAAAACTTTGCTAGTAAAATTGGGTCCTAGTATATTTTTTTACTAAAGTACAGTTGGTACTAAATTTTGTGACTCGACAAAAAAATGTGAATATAACTTGAAGGAGTACCCCAATTGCGTAGCTTAGTGTCGCAATAGACTTTCTTTAGCTGGCGCTGTATATTTGCGTGTGTGCGTGAGCTCCTAGTGTCCGTATATGGTCGTAATTGACGTTCAAAGTTTAGTAACTTGCATGAGGCTTTGGCGGAATATTTCATTTCGAGTGTGGGCTCAAAATATCGGTTACGCTTAGATACACCAGCGAGTAGTGTCTGGTGAAATAATTCTTCATATATAGGCAATATTGATAACAGCGCCATCTAACGAGACATTGATCATGAGCTAACCAGTATCGTCCTTTAAAAATAACTTGATCGCTTCCCGCTTGATTCTTAAGCCTAAACCTCAGTCCCAGATCATCGAGTGTCTATCGCTTTATTGTTTGTGCAAACACCCTAATGTTAGACAAAGAAAACTATAAATGTTACACTTAAATGACTTTAAAGTCGATAAGTAGACTTCATGACTATGATAACAGCAGTAAATGAAAGAATCATAGCAAACGCCGTAAATAATTCTCCTTTTTCGTCCTGTCTACAGACTCGCCGAGAGTTAAGTATTATGATACCGTCTTTGAATAGCGACTGTCGCTTAACTGTCGCAAATTGTATGATGGGCGTCGCTTGACATCGCGCGTACTGAGTTTCGTGGTACAAGGCGTGGTACCGGGTGAGCGAGCGGACGTGGCGGCCAAATTGCCAGTTGGAAAATCATTAGGCTGGGATGATGATGATGATGATGAAAATTTCCGTTCGCATTTTTTTCCAAATGCTTTGTTTCCAACATGTTTTTTTACTGAAGCTTAAACACAGTAACATAGGTAGGTTTAGGTAGTAACATATAATATCATTGGTACAAAATACAAACGAAAATACAAATAATTTATTTGTGCAACATAGGTAAATTACAGGGTCTGGCTGGTTTAGGTTATGTTAAGTTTACATTCTATTGTAACAATGTATTATTTAAACCAATAACCTTTTTTAATTTTATTTTTTTTCATTTTTCATCGGACCGAAGGGCCGAAACTACACAAAAGGAGGAGCTCCGTCGACACTGTGTTCGTTTCGACTCTGATTGGGAAGAAAAGCATTTGGGAAAAAAACGCGAATGGAAATTTTGTTACTAGGAAATAACGATTTTCCCTTTAGGTACGGAACCCAAGAAAGTGAAAGACCCCGTACAAAAATGTATTTTAGCGTTATTACTCAGCTTCGATTCTAACGCTATACAACCAAGCAAAACAACATAAACATTCAAATTAGAAAAAAGACAAATAGCAACTAATAAATCTACATTTCTCCAACTAAGTTCTCAGAACCAGCGTAAACTACAAGTCTCACCAATACTCGTGCGGTGCAAGCTACTTGCCTTAAGACTAGCAAGCCAGTAGATTAGTGCCGTCTGAGCTCGTAAGAGCTTTACCGGCTGAAAAGCTGTTTGTGTTTAGAACTGAGAGGCTTTGTTAGCTTTTGATTGTATATAAATATTATGTGTAATATTACTATCTTTTTTTGCTGACTGTTATTTTTGTTGACGGTACTTGTATTGCCACCAAAATTACATTTGCATGCCAAATTTCAAGTCGATGCCATTAACCGTTGAAGAGTTCCGTCTACGTTCCGGGGACTACAAGGATGTCACCACCAGATTATTGTATTGTCACGCCATTTACATCAGTATACCAAATTTCAAGTCAACCCAACTATTGGAAATTGGTCGAATTTAACTTGCAAGATTTGATTACAGACAGACAAAACGGGACAGGTGAAACCAAATAAAAGCTTGTAAAAAAAATATGAGAATTATCTAAGAATGTTCACAACGCAAACAGTTAATTCCGCTTGCCTAGGCAATGGGGTAAAATGGCCTAAACCGGTCCCTTAATCTCTGAGACGTAGTAATCCGCGAATATATCATAACGTTATGTTCGTAAACTCCTATAAATAGGCGTTTTTACCTCTTAAGGGATGTAAGTTGCTTTTTAGGGTTGGGTTTATATTCTATCCTATATTAAAACGAGCAAATCTTGAATGTAAATTATATGCACGATGATCTCGTGAACGGCTCCTAAATCTACAGGATTATGTGTGTTTTGAGCTAAGAAATCTATGTCTTAACGTTTCGTGTTCTTCAAAATGTTCTTTATGTATATATTTTAGTTTTGTGGCTCCACCTTTTGGAAAATAGCTGACCTACACAGAAAAACCCGAGCCCTACACGAAAGAGGGTTTGATCAGGCCCTAGGTTAACCGTTACTATTACGGCTTTCTTCTATACATGAGTGGAAAACAACTTCCGCTCAGCCACAATTAGATCAAAAAAGTTTTTGGTAAAAAAAATCATTTTTAATACAAGCTTTTATCGCTGGCTGCACTTTTTAGGGTTCCGTAGCCAAATGGCGAAAAACGGAACCCTTATGGATTCGTCATGTCTGTCTGTCAGTCTTTATAGACTGACAGAACTAGAACTTTTATATTATGTTACTTGCTGCTACGGAACCCTTCATGGGTGAGTCCGACTCGCACTTGGCCGCTTTTTTGTTAACTGTACTTGCATTGTCACCCAAACTACATTTGCATACCAAATTTCAAGTCGATGCTATTAACCATTGAAGAGTTCCGTCCTGCGGAGACGATCCTGGCTGGACCACCAGGATGTCACTACTAGATTATTCTATTTTCACGCAATTTACATAAGTATTCCAAATTTCAAGTCAATCTGACGACTGGAAGTTGGTCAAATTTAACTTGCAAGGTTTGATTACAGACATACAGATAACGGGACAGGTGAAATTAAATAAAACCTTGTAATATCATATCAGGTAGACGTAGTGCTAGTAACTGTCCCAATAGTTGACATTCTTAGTTTTGTCTTTAACATTAGAGGTTGAGTGTTAGCATGTCAAATACAGGGGCAATTTACCTTAAGTTATCATATTTTGAATTAAACTACTCTTTGCGTTATATTCAAAGTAACTTTGGAAAATATTAGTATTCCCCATAGAACTACAGTAAACTTCTCTTGGGAGGGGGATTAGTACTCCCCCTTCCTCCACCAAGTTTTATTTCCGGTTCCGTCTCCTGGTTCCTTCCCGTGTTATTGTGGCAATGTCTCCTTGGAAAATGTGAACTATAGTTATTTAAATAGAGACTAATTTACTGTGCAAGTTTAATAAATTGTGCTATTGCACAAGATGTGCTGTTTTTAAACGTTGCGAAGTTAAAGTGAGCGTTATTATGATACATTTTTTAAATATTATTTGTAGTTGTATACCTTTTAAAATAATTTCTAATAAGTAGTTTGCGCTACTAATTAAATGTACCATAAAACAGTCGAAAATCTTTTTTTAGATGAAAATAAATTACCCATTAAATGATGTCATTAGCAGTTTGTGAGATAGGGTTTTGATAAACTTGAAAAGTTTATGATTTTCTCTGATACCAATGAAGTAAACTTAACTTACTTAATGATCAAACCCGCTTATTCAACTACGTCACTTCTTCCTAATTAAAAAAGAAATAAGATCAAACAGAAATTTGTTTTAATTACAGATAAACTAGCTTTTATTATGGAAATATTCTATTTCAATTGCTTTGCCGAAATAACAATAGTTTTACTCGCACATAAATACTCGAAGTACTACTCTAAATCTATTCGCACGACCGCAAACCAGCCCAACAACAACGTAACACACATTTCAGAAACTCATAAAGTCTACCGCACACGGTCATGGCCTATAAAGCCGGCCGCACACGGCCGCTTAAAGCCGGCCACACACGGGCAAAGCTCGCCACACACGGATAAAGCTCGCCACATGCGCTCTAAGCACGCCAGTGTGAGCACGCTTATCGACTAATTGATCTCAACGCACCTGTGTACTGAAGGGATGGAATGTGTCGATATAAAGTATCGATTATTATACGTTCTGTTAACTTTAACAGAATATTCAATAGGTCAAATGAAGTTAATTTCTCCAAGACACTTAAAACCTCTCTTCTCCTGTTTATGAGACGATCAAGAATTAAATAATTAACTAGTGCGGGAAAACAATGTAAAATGGGATTAACTTAAACAGTTTGTTTAATTCGTATCTGAAATATCTTATTAGCAAAATAAGGCTAAAAAAGTATTTTTTTGGGTGTCTCTTCTGTGTTACAATAATGTCACTATGATAAGGTGGTCGATGAATCTCGCCACACTCCTCTCTGCTATTAACGTTGTAATGTAACTCTTATTTTCATTGTTATCGACATCGATATTCAATTCAGCCAGCCCTACACCTCACAAAGGAATTGCCATTACGCTAACCGCTTAGCATTCGATTCGGCGTCTGAGCAAATATCGATTACGCGTCGATTCGGTGCACAACACTATGCTATTAAGATATTAGCTACAGTGTGTTGTAGCTTCGTGCAGTGTATCTTTACTGCATGAATAGAAGCTTTAATTTCTGTTAAATGAGGTAAGATTGAAGTTTAAAATGTATCTTAGGTACTACCTTCAGCAACGATAACAGCAAAGGTTTCAGTAAATTTTAGATAAATAAATAAATATCATGGGACAGTTAACACCAATTGACCTAGTCCCAAACTAAGCAAAGCTTGTACTATGGATACTAGGCAACGGCTAAGCATACTTATATAGATAAATACATACTTAAATACATATTGAACATCCAAGAGCCGAGAACAAACATTCGTATTATTCTTACAAATATCTTCCCCGGCCGGGAATCGAACCCGGAACCTCAAGCTTCGTAGTCAGGTCTCTAACCACTTGGCCATCCGGTCGTCAAAGATAGTTAAACAAATGTGTATGAAAACACAAAAAGTAACACATTGCCAAAAATATAACAAAATCGTCGTCTGTTTTGCCGAATAAGTGCAATTTAGGGGTCTTCTCTGTCTATATTACTTCCCACTGCACGGCAAAGGTCTCCTGTCGGAATAAGAGAACTTGTGCTGTAGTTCACACGCGGGCACGGCGGATTGGACGTCTATGAATATCAAACTCTTGTAATTTTTGAAAAAGGCCCTCTGCCCTGTACTGAAACCTAAGTTCCTACGTACCATGAACCCCCACGAAAACGGGTGCTATTTTTCAACAAGATCTCAGATAATTTTCCAATTTCCTACAAAAAAATCCTTTGAAAGAGTTAATTCCCATTAAATGTAAATCTAGAGATAATGTTAATTTACGAGGCAATATGGCGGCGTGATTTAGGAGCGGCCATATTGGCAGTTAGCCTGTCGCCGGATCGAATCCCCGGCAGTGGCAAATTGGGTCCAGATGTGTGAGGGGGATTTTACAAATGCTAGCAAAAATGTACTCTACACTAATTTTAAATAGGTCAGAACAGATGGCCGAAGGGGTCGAAAAGTTCTCGAATGGAGACCGGGAATCGGCAAGCGTAGGAAGTCTACCAACGACATGGACGGATGGCCTGGTCAAAGCCGCGGGTTCACGGTGGACGCAAGCCGCTTCCAACCGAGGCAACTGGAGGTCTATGGGGGAGGCCTATGTCCGACAGTGGACGTCCTACGGCTGAGATGATGATGATTTAATCTATACTAATATTATAAATGTGAAAGTGTGTGTTTGTACGTTTGTCCGTCTTTCACGTCGAAACGGATCAACGGATCGACGTGATTTTTGTAGAGTTGTGGATGTTTATGGGGTGATCTCTTACCATCAGGAGACCCACTTGCTCGTTTGCCATCCAGTCGAATAAAAAAAAAAAAATAACGCTCATTTTCGAGGCTTAAAGACTCGATCCTTAAGACTCCAGAGTCCTAAAGACTCGACTACATTTGACAATTAAATTGGCCTATTTTATGCGTATGGATGCAAGAAACCGTCTTTGCGGCTTTTGAGTCGTTAAGCCTCGAGAGTCTTTAGGGTTCGAGTCTTTTCTTTACGCTTTGAAATGAGCTTTTTTCACAACACTAGATTTTTGGCATAGAGATAGTTTATGGGCCAGAGAGTATTATCCGTAACCGAAACTATCGGATAATCCGTAATAATTTAATATTCGCAACCGTAACCGAAACCGGTATTATGTTTCACCTAAATCCGTATCCATGTCCAGATCCGAAATCTTATATCCATAACATCCTTGTTAACTAGCAACAAAGTTGGACAAATTTCAAGTAGGTAGTTGAACGATCTTAAGATTGGAGATCGCCGCAGTAAATCGCCTCCGGGGGGCCATCGGTTTGCGCTAATCGGACCCGTTTTTCGGAACCGTGTTCCTTAACATACGACTCCAATTACATGATGGAAGGCATCATCAAATGATCACTTTAACTTAAGCTACGTTTAAATATAAATACGTATAGTGAAATAAAAATCAATACATACTTAGTCTTGACGACCGTGTGGCCAAGCGGTTAGAGAACCTGACTACGAAACTTGAGGTCCCGGGTTCGATTACCGGCCGGTGCAGATATTTGTATGAATACGAATGTTTGTTCTCGGGTCTTGGATGTTTAATATGTATTTAAGTATGTAAGTATCTATATAAGTATGTTTATCCGTTGCCTAGTATCCATAGTGTACTTTGCTTAGTTTGGGTCTAGGTCAATTGGTGTCAAGTGACCCATGATGATTTATATTTCATCATCATCATCATCCCAGCCTATATACGTCCCACTGCTGGGCACAGGCCTTATTTAATAATATTCATTTGTCTTAATGAAAACATTAGGTTGTACCTATATACACAGTTAATACAGAAATTATGAAAATGAAAGTTATGGAAATAACTTCAGTGAAATAGCCTATAAAACGACTAAAATCCCTGATTACGTGAAACTTAAGAACCAATGAAGCCCGAAAGCGCTTTACAAACTGCGAATAGCACAAAAAAAGGCGAAAAAGACGTTTTTACAAACGAGGGAGCTGATGCTAACAAATCGGCGGCCGGCAGTATCCAGCTCGGAAACGTCTGCAAGTAAATATCAATCAGTTATTTGCGGTTGGGATTGTATTAGAGCGAATAACAAATTGTTGAAATTGTCCGGTTGTTTGTTGAAGACTATTACGAAGTTCTATGAGGTCCTGTAGTCATGTGGAGTCTTAGGAGCTATACTCAAAAGGAAAGACTTCATGAAGGTTCCACCACTCTTGATCCTCAACCGACCACCACGGGCGCTCCGTCCAGACTATAGACTTCTAATTTTCCTCTCTTCTCCTATTTATGTTTTTACTGTGTTTTTGTTGTGATGTAGTGTGTTTTTCTTGTCAATAAATGTTGTGAGTTTGAGTTTATATTACTAAGTTTGTCGAAAATACAATTTAAAACAAGCAAAAAAAATGTCTAACACTTTGTTTACATAAAACAGTGCAATACAATGAGGAATAGATCTATAATAGTGAACCTATCCCACAAAAGTATCTCTTCCAGTTAACCTATTAACGATTGACAGGGCCTCAGAAACAAGACCCACTTGCTCGTTTGCCATCCAGGCGAATAAAGAAAATAATAATAATAGAGAACATGAAAAGTCAAAAGCGCCTAAACCTAAAATCTTTGGGCTTACTCTCACTTTTTTCTCGCACTTGCCATAGTTAAGGCAAGAACTACAACCTAAGCTCTCTCGGTTTGGTGGTAGACCAATGGCCAACAACTATGTTGTAATTTTACAATATTATAAAATAATATGGCTATCGCAGCATCTTTTGCTAAAAAATATGCAACAAATATTCATATTTTTCATCATCTGTTTGTCCATTTGCCGTATATTAAAACTCATAAAGTTTTATCACCTTTTAGAAACGTCCAATAACGCTTTACTCCTGTCTCGGTACCATGAAAATTCTAAAGCCGCATTACTGTGAGAAATATCGTATAAGTTGCGATACATTGCTGTTGCTGATCGATCGCGTGTAAATTTTTAGTAGCGCGGCCAGCAATGTGATCAAACGTGATATATTTCTCGCACAGTCTTAATAAACTTTATTCAGGATCTTTCAAGCAGTAGATGTTCTGGTTCGACGGCGTCGGCGAACTTTATTTTTGTAATTAGAATTATGATATAATACTTTTCTTTCATGAAAAACAATTGAATGCTCTTACAACCTAGGGTAGGTTGTAAGAGCATATTAGAAACTGAATTCGAATTAGGTGAATTTATCAACGAGAATTTAATACGTTAGGTTTTCTTAGGATTTAGTAACAAATTATTGGCAGCAAACCATGCGCATTCATCGACAGGGTTTCATTGGGTTCAATGAAATTTTTTTGTTAGGTAACCCGTAGAGTGAGAGCGGGGAGTCAGTATATCTAAAAAAACAACACCTCGCAGTTCGTGTACACAAACTCCGCCATACTCACCATCACCAACGCCAAAATCAAATTGTGCCGGCGACACACCACTGATATACAGGCTGTTTTAATCCCGCCGTTTTGCATCATTCGGCCTACTAATGGCAAACGCGGAGACCACGAAGCTCTTAAGAAAACTTGTAATCCCATTAAACCGTATTGCTCGATGTATTCTCTCAATTACCCGAGTTTCTGTGGAATACTTTTGAACTTGGGCAGTTACTCCCAAATCGTACATTCTAGGGAGATGCGGGGGTGGAATTGTCTTATATACTTGTATATTTTTTTATGTACTTATATACTTAATTGACAATTAACATATACATAAGTATGAAAGAACATGTAGTACTTGGGACTGGTCTTCATCACAACCAAATATAACTATTCCTAAACAATATTGCGCTTGTTTTTATGTTTCAAAACTAACAGCGCATTGGTGTCTTACTCTGTTTGTGATTGTTAATAAGAGTATGCATTTAGAGCATTATACAAAATGGCATTATTCTAAAATGCGTGTTACCTAATTTAAACTCAATGCTTTTCAACATATATGCACTTTGTTATGCTAAACGTTTATTATAATTTACGTTATTAGTCCAAACGTAGTTTACACAAACAGTGTTTATACTGATTCAACACTACCCCGTCGAAATTCTCATCATCATCATATCAGCTGTAGGACGTCCACTGTGGAATATACGCCTCCTCCATAGACCCCCAGTTGCTTCGATTAGAAATGACACATTATCCGATCCGATCCGATATCGGTATCGGGCGACGATACGATATCGGGGCAAGTAATATGTATGAAATATGTACCTGTCTTTCACATTGTCCGGCCTGATATCGGATATTGGAGCCGACACCGATACGTTCGCGGCACCATCGGAGGCCCGTGGGATGTCGGACGATAAAGTTTGTATATGTGCTATGCGGGTATCTAAATTGTCTCTGTGTCCGCAGAGCCTTTGTCGAGAGATTTTGTCGGACATATTTGAAAGCCGCACATGGCTATCGGATATGTCGTCTACCGTCGTCCGATACCGATATCGGATCGGATAATGTGAAAACGCTCAAAACCCAATGCTTTAACCGAAAATCTCCGAAACATAAACGAGTACACATCATCGAAGCTTCGCTGTTTAAGATTCATTACACCAAACCTCAAACTCTTTTGTCTCTGTCCTACCCACACAGACATTGTCGATTGTCAGTGATGCATGTGTGCTAGAGACTACTTTGGCCAGATAACTAGGAGCTGTGAAATAGCCCGGAATGGAAATACCCCCGCTAAGCGACTTACGGACGATTGCCCCGGGTCGGGGAATAAGCGGCGATGTTTTCTGAACCGCTTCAATAGTGCTGGTTTACGGGTACATAAATGTTTTGCTTTCGTTTAGGGATTGTAGCTATAATATTTTAAACTTTCGTGATTTCCACTCATATCTATTTCAACTCCTGGGACATACGAGAGACTAACATCTGGAGTAGGGATGTTATGGAGCTCCGTAACCGTAACTATCGGATTTCCGAAATTAAAAATTATCCGTAACCATAACCGAATCCGATATAAAAGTTTCGGATAGTTTCGGACAGCGACGGAGTCTAAATGCGACATGTTATGACAGGTTTTTGTTTTTGCCCGGCAGAGCCGACAGATCAACCGCACGCGTCCTCTGTATCTATTGTTTATTATTTCTATTGCTTAGTCGTAAGTTACGACTCGTAACTATTACAATTAAAGTCAAATCATTTATATTCCTATTTATATTTTATTTATTATTTTTTTATTTTTATTTTATTATTTTAAGAACACATACAGTCGTATATTAATGAGTATACAGGTAAACCAAAAACAATATATAAAGACCTCGAGGTTCATAAATATTCATAGGTACTAAAAGTTATTTAAAACTAATGTGAGTACTAAAATAAATTAAAAATCAACAAAACCAGGTTCAGTGAAAGATAAATGTTGACAAAAAACACTATACAAAACGTTGCCTGACTAATTTTTTGAGAGTAACAAGCGAACTCGCAAATGGGTCAATATCATAAAATTGTTCATTAATTAACCGAGGAACTCTTCTGAAAAAAGTGTGTCTAGTGTAGTTAATACGAGCAAAACTGACATGGAACAATCTTCGAGGACGCAAGGAGGGACACTCCCTCCTTTAAAAATACTACACTACACACTTTTAAAAATCTAATCGAATTCTAATATCCGTAACCGAAACTATCGGATAATCCGTAATAATTAAATATCCGCAACCGTAACCGAAACCGGTATTATGTTTTACATAAATCCGTATCCATATCCAGATCCGAAATCTTCTATATACATAACGTCCCTGATCTGGAGCATGGTGAAGTTGTGTTGCTCTTAGGATAAGATCTGGTTGAGTTTGAAACGCGTTAGTGTGGTGTGGTGGCGGTGATAGTTGAGTTTATGTAATTGTGTGTGTTCTAACAGCGTGAAGGTGGAGGAGCTGCATGAACAGACATTGTATATACGTAGCTATAATAAAGGTTGCGGGTGGGCGAAGTAATTGTTTTTAGTTCATTGAATTGGACCTCTGCTATGTACCTAAAATCCTAGTTATTCAAGAAATTAAACATTAATGAGGTAGGAGAACCTATAAAGTGGAAATATATCATTATTTATAATAATAAATAAGAATTTATACCATATACTGGTAACCATAGATTTATTGTATGTATAATAATTGTAAAATGGAATACTTATTTAGCCCTCTAATATTGCTGTGTCCTAACAGGGCGTCACATGTATACCTGCCCATTTATAATTCCACCCATGTTTGTAATGTGATATGCAATGAATAAATGAAATGAAATGAAGAGAAAAAAAATCAACGGTTAAGTTTGGACAGAGTTACAATAATTTGCTAGACTGTCATACGCTTCTAACATTTTCAAATGCCACCATTTGTGAACAAGCTGAAGCGTTAAAGTTGATCACAATGACCCAACAGTTGGCTCGAAGCAATTTCTACGTACCAAATGAAATTCTGTGGACGTCCGTGGCTTTCAGACTTGGGATAAAGTAAAATTCTAGAAATACTTGGACAATGCTGTCTGGGACTAGATTTATGCGATAAAACTGATTCACACCCTTTCCTAAGAATTATTAAGATATTGAGCAAAGACTCGTTGAAGCATTTTTAACAGACGTCAAAGAAGATTCTGTTTTTGTACATACAGTTTTTATTGCATGTAGGTATGTCTGACGATAATTTTGACAATTGTAATAATAAATGAACTACTATTCGTATTGCTAATCTAACGCCCGCCTTCTTCCATGCGCACGCGTTTCGAACTGAATCATTTTTATAATGATTTTCCAGAGATGTCCTTTTTATTAGATTTTAACTTTTTCCTCGGATATAGGACGGTCTGACAGCTTAAAGACTGTCCACGATAAAATCCGGGCATGCCTGATCTGGTGTATCTTTGTAGTGAATGGTAATATTCAAGCAGCACTTTTTTAAGTAATTAGTGGTTATGAAACTACATAATAAAAATATAATCGTAATAAAAAGTTAGGGCGTCTGTGAGTTTTAGCTTTATATATTAGACTGTGCCTAAATTATTTTGTACAGCGTCTTCTGACTGTCTTTTCTAGGTTTTTATGTAAAGTTCATATATTTTTTTTAATTGGGCAATCCTTATAGCTTATAACATTGTCTTTTCACGACAGTTAATATTTATCGAATTGACTTCAGATTGGGGAGATTTTATTTTGGTGAATTTATCTTTTTGACAGAAAAATGCCTCCCATATAAAAACTACTTTTAAAGAAAACGTGTGAATGAACTAAAATAATTTCCTTGCTCACCGCGACCTTACGATAGCTAAGCTTATGCAAAATATGCGTGTTCATGCAGTTCCTCCACCTCCACACTGTAAGAACACACACAAATCACACAAACCCATCTATCACCACCACCACACTACACTGACGCGTTTCGAACTCAAACAGAGCTCATCTTCAGAGTGACACAACCGTACACCATGCTACCAGTTGTTAGACTAACGAACCACAACCACCGTTTTAACTTGTCACTGTTGTGTCACTCTGAAGATGAGCTCTGTTTGAGTTCGAAACGCGTCAGTGTAGTGTGGTGGTGGTGATAGATGGGTTTGTGTGATTTGTGTGTGTTCTTACAGTGTGGAGGTGGAGGAACTGCATGAACACGCATATTTTGCATAAGCTTAGCTATCGTAAGGTCGCGGGTGAGCTAGGAAATTATTTTAGTTCATTGATATGGACCTCCGCAAAGTAACGCCTGATTCAATAAATTATTTAAAACGTGTGAAGATTATCAAAAAACGCTGTACAAAGTAATTTAGGCACAGTGAATGACATAAAGCTATAACTCACAGACGCTCTAAAATTTTATTGTGATTGTATTTTTATTATGTAGTTTCATAACCACTGGCTATTACAAAAAAGTGTTGCTTGAAAATTAGCATTCATTACAAAGATACACCAGATCAGGCATGCCCGGATTTTATCGTGGACAGTCTTTAGCTATTAAAGAACCTGACTACGAAGCTTGAAGTCTTAGATTCGATCGTTAGTCGGGGCAGATGTTATGTGTAAAGAATACAAACTTTTACGTAAGTAGATGGTTTTTAATAAATAAGTTATGTAATTACTTAGTTTAGGGCTAGGTCGATTGATGTAGGAATTGATATTCATACATCAATTGTCCCATAATATAATATGTACCAAAATAGTATGTTTCCGTTATCAACCCACACGTAACGTAGTATCTTCTATGGAACGTCACGCAAGACCGTTGAATACCTTCTTGTGATGACACTTTCCGGCAGGAAATGGTGGGAGTATGGCGCAAGTTAGAAATGTTAAGTTTATCTTTCTTAAATAATATAACAAAGAAAGTTCTTGCAGGATCAGCAATCTCTTCTTCGTTTTTATACCTATCGTCGTTGCTAGCTTCTGCAAGTTTACCTGTTTTCGGTGGTTTTCAGGATTATTCGCAGTAGTTCCTTTGGCAGTAATTACAAAAAAGGAGAATTATTAGTATAAAAGAAAAGGAATAAAGAAACTATTGCGAGTAATCTCTCTGTGTATCTAATTAAGATTGTTTTTTGGAATCTTTTTTTTTTATTATTTCAATTCCAAATTTTTACTTTTACGGTCATCCCGTGGTGTAGCGGTATAGCACGCGGTACGGATTACCGAGGACCTGGGTTCGATCCCAGTGATGGTCTTATTTTTCTGTTTTTTCTGTGCATTCTATATTTCAGTTTGTATTTTCAATCTCTGTGTATCTGTTTTCTGTATCGCTTAGTATTTCTGGTGTAGGATAAAGAGTTCTTTTGCCAAACGTTGATTTGTCACACGTGGTTTTGCCAAGTGACGACAATTATAAATGAATTGTTCGCTAAGTAATGATTTGTTGATGGTTTGTCAAATAAAGAGTTTGTGAAATGATCAATTTGTGAAATGTGGTTTTATTAAACGATTAATTTGTGAAACAAAAGTTTGTGAAACTTTGTTCGTTAGTTGAATATTAGTTGAAACGTTTGTTGCCAAATGATTGGATACCCTTTCAAACGGATGGACCGATTTAAATGCGTTTTTTTTGAGACATTACACTTTGAAATGACGAGGGCGTTTTCAACTTCTATAAGTTCGTTTCGTTTTATTTGCGGTTAAAAAAATCATACTAGTAGAAGAAGGGATATTTCTTCACGGAGTTTATTAAGCAGATTAAATTTTATCCAGATTTTCTTGTGGCAAACGGAAAATGGGAAATAGCGGAGAAGTGGATGGGTACCTACAGCTAAACGCCGCCGAGACAGATTTGTTTTATTCACCCCCCTCGCACCCCCTTTTACGTTAAACGCTGCGTGATCTTACTCCAAGGAAAATAGCTGAATTTGTTTTGTGGCCGGAATGTTATGTCTATTTATTGTTGTTATAATTATAACTGTTTTATCTTTAGCTTTTACGCTACACTGGGTGAGTCGAGAGACGTGAGCAAGACCAGCACCACACCTTCAGTAATTGTTTTTTTTATTCTTATGTCATCATCATCATCCCAGCCTATATACGTCCCACTGCTGGGCACAGGCCTCCCCTCAGAATGAGAGGGCTTGGGCAGTAGTTCCCACGCGGGCCCAGTGCGGATTGGGAACTTCACACACACCATTGAATTGCTTCGCAGGTTTGTGCGATGTTTTTCGAAAAACTCACATGAATTTCGAAAAACTCAGAGGTGCGAGCCGGGGTTTGAACCCACGATCCTCTGCTTGAGAGGCTATAGGTCAAACCACTCTGCCAACACGGCTTCTTATTCTTCTTATGTACCCTGTAATATTTAATAATGTATACTCGTATTATTATTAATATTTAGTAGTGTATTTGGGGGAGGCCTATGTCCAGCGGTGGACGTCTTTCGGCTGACATGATGATAATGAATATTTAGTAAGGATAGGGAAATAAAATTAAATAATAAATATCACGGGACACTCGACACCAATTGACCTAGTCCCAAACTAAGCAAAGCTTGTACTATGGACACTAGGCCACGGATAATCATACTTGTTTACATACTGATGAAAAAATTAAATTTTAATAACTAAAAAAAACTTATGTCACTGAAAAACCTTGCCATGAACGAACCAAATAAAATTTTAACTGCCTCGATTGAAGTACGGAACTCTAACTGCGCTTGAGCATCGTAAACTTAACCACTGAGCGCTTATAGGTTGAGATCCGACAGCATACTTAATCTCTATCCTCGTAGCATGGTTAATAAGTTGTATTCTCATAACTAGGTTAGCTGGAAAAAAATCTTATTAGGGATAAGCTCGCCTTTGTACTTTTTTTCTGTTATATTTTTTTTTTTTGAGTAATAAAAACCAGTGGTGACATAGTGGTTTGACCTATGGCCTCTTAAGCAGAGGATCGTGGGTTTAAGCCCGGGCCTTAAAATAAAAAAAAACCTCTGAAATTTTCGAAGTTCATGTGCGAAATCAGATATGAAATTTACAACGAGCTTTACGGTGGAGGAAAACATCGCGAGGAAACCTGCACAAACCTGCCAAGCAATTTAATGGCGTGTGTGAAGTTCCAAATCTGCACTGGGTCCGTGTGGGAACTACCCAAGCCCTCTCATTCTGAGAGGAGACCTGTGGCCAGCAGTGGGTCGTATATAGACTGGGATGATGAATAAAGAGTTTACATACATAGGTACATACATAAATTTTTACAATTGACTAGGCCAGTTGCGATTTTTTTGTATATTGATAAGATTAATTTAGAGCTATGCTTGGAGTTTCTTTGCGCGATAGAATCCGGAATACGGGAATTCGTCAAAGATATAAAGTCACCGATATAGCTGGAAAAATATGCAAGTTGAAGGGCCAGTGGGCGGGCCACATCGCTCGAAGAACAGATAACCGTTGGGGGAGAAAAGTCCTCGATTGGCGACCACAAACTGGAAGACGAAGCGTTGGCAGGTCTCCCACCAGGTGGACTGACGACATTGTGAGACTTGCGGGAAACCGGTGGATACTAGTGGCGAGTTGTCGTTTATTGTGGCGTTCTAAGGGGAAGGCCTTTGTTCAGCAGTTGACGTCTTCCGGTTGATGATGATGAAGATTAATTTATCTATAGCTAGCTGTTGCCCGCGACTCCGTCCGCGTAGAAGTATGAAAAATAATTTACGTCCTATTCTCAGACCTACCGAATATACAAAAAAAAAATCGTAAAAATCGGTCAAGCCGTTTCGGAGGAGTTTGGGTACAACACTGTGACACGAGAATTTTATATATTAGAAGATTTACTGCAAAACATTGTTGCATTATGTGCAGACTTTTTTGTTAACTTAATAGAGATGTCGACAAAGTTTGGTATAACAGACGGATAGATATATATTCGTTTTTAATGAATATAAAAGTCTATCACGAATAATTACTGGAGTACCTAGACACATTAACTTATATATTAAGAAGAGTTCTATCAGACCACATTTTTTATGGAATAATCGAGAAAAACTAAGAAAAATGCAACGTTGCCAGCTCAGCAGGTATAAACGCTCTTGTTTACGTAACATTACAAATAAGTAGATATAAAGTCTTGAGACGGGATCTTGGACTATGTGGACATGCGTCAGAGAGGGTTTTGGTTAAAAATTTATTTAAAGTTTTTACGACGCGGTCGGTAGTACGGAGAAGAGCACTTGCTGCGATTTCATCCAAACATTTATCATAGATTTACAAAATTATTTTTAGGAAAATGTTTTATGCTCATCTCCGTCAGATTCGGATTTTTTTCTTCCCAATTTTTGTATTTATATTTAGGGCTTTTCCGTTACGAACTATTTTATTTATTATTGGGTCTATATCGACTGGTAGAAAATTGTTACTCATAATCTACTGTGTGTCATAATGTTAATATCTTTTCTTTTCTCTGAAACCATTGATTTTTCGGAATTGTTATAAAACAAACCTAATCTAATCTATAGAGTTCTACAGGATGACTATCAGCGGGCAAAAAATTATGACTAACAATAATTATGACAAACTATACATTATGACTTGTAAAATTATGGCAGTCGAAAGGATCCCTATTTATTATTTTCTTATACAATACGAACGGAACAATTACAATGTGAAAGTCTGAAGTGTATTTGCCGTTTTTTTGACAAAAAAAAATTTACGATCATTAACGTGACACACAATAGAGGCATAGAAACCTTGTTTTGCAAAATATGTATGAGTTGAAAACACTTTAGTTACAGACTCAAAAAAGGGTCATAAATTAAGTACCTTTACGCTGTTTTACGGTATACGTAATTGTCTTAATTCTTGATAATCTTTTAAATACCTTTTTTAGGCCACCAATGTCTTAGAGAAATAAACACTTAAAATAACACATCGTATAGGTATCTAGATTTACCCCAATGAACTATCTAAATTAGATTAAGCAACCTGCATCTCTTAATGTAATTTATGACATTTTGCATCACAGATGATGGTGAAATATGTGAACCAATCATCCCAGCCTATATACGTCCCACAGCTGGGCACAGGCCTCCTCTCGGAAAGAGAGGGTTTGGGCCGTAGTTCCCACGCGGGCCCAGTGCGGATTGGGAACTTCACACATACCATTGAATGGCTTCGCAGGTTT
Organism: Choristoneura fumiferana; assembly: GCF_025370935.1. Lineage (NCBI taxonomy): Eukaryota > Metazoa > Arthropoda > Insecta > Lepidoptera > Tortricidae > Choristoneura > Choristoneura fumiferana. The sequence continues at coordinate 843,141 of NC_133491.1, forward strand.
GTGCAGGTTTCCTCACGATGTTTTCCTTCACCGAAAAGCTCGTGGTAAATTTCTAATGCAACCAATATTGTGAACCAATATTGTCTTTTAATTAACACCTCTTGTACCATATTTCAAGCGAAATAAAGTTATTTGTATTTGTATTAAAATACGTAATATATTCGAATATACAAAATCATTTTTCAAAAGCAATAACGGGCCGGTGCTCTCAGTACATAAACCTAGAGTTAATCAATCGATAAACTAAAGTTTAATATCCGGAGGCAACCGGCTGCGGTGTTTGAAAGGCATTTGGATATTTACGCGTTTGCCTTCCTTCTTGGGTTATCGTAGAAATGCTGGCAGTTTATTGAAGAAATTGTATCGAAAAAGTCAAGTGCGAGTCGGACTCGGACACGAACCGTGTGTTGGGCGCTCCGCACAAAAAAATCCAACAAGAAATAGGTACGTTAGCGAATCAGTGACTTTCAGACTTTTTACTTTATTTGGGCGGTGGCCTTATTTTCTGAAAATACAAACTGAGACATGGATGCACAGAAAAACCAGAAAAAGAGACCAGCGCTGGGAATCGAACCCAGGTCCTCAGCAATCCGTGCTGCGTGCTATAACCCCTACACCACCGCTGGACAGGAATTTAGACACGAATTTTTCCTATGCATACATATCTCAGGTTGCTTATTTCTACTACGCTACTTATGCAGCAGCACTAGCGACATCTATGTTTCGCTCTCATCGAGAGACGTCACATTCTTTCGGAACCAACCGCTCACCCAGACAAGAGATTTCGCTACTAAGCAATCAAATTATGATTGGTTATTTGGAGTCTTTTTGTATTTTTTATTTCTTATTTTCTGTCCAATATCATATAATAGGTAATTTAAAATCCTCTTCACTTCGCTATACAACTGAATATACAAAAAAAAATTGACAAACCTGCTCCCCATCCCAGCCTATATACGTCCCACTGCTGGGCACAGGCCTCCTCTCAGAACAAGAGGGCTTGGGCCATAGTTACCACGCGGGCCCAGTGCGGATTGGGAACTTCACACGCACCATTAAGTTGCTTCGCAGGTTTGTGCAGGTTTCCTCACGATGTTTTCCTTCACCGCAAAGCTCGTGGTAAATATCAAATGTAATTCCGCACATGAATTTCGAAAAACTCAGAGGTGCGAGTCGGGGTTTGAACCCACGACCCTCTGCTTGAGAGGCGATAGGTCAAACCACTAGGCCACCACGGCTTCGCTTCAAACCTGCTCACAGCAAAATAATAGCTTGAAAAATGTGACCTTGTTTTCTGCCCAATATCATATATAGGTAATTTAAAATCCTCTTTACTTCGCTATACAACTGAATATACAAACAAAAAATTACATCATTGTCGAACTTGCTCACAGCTAAATAGCTAGGATATCCACTGGACAGACATACGAAAGCATTTTTGCTCAAGTGGAAACGGAGGGGTTATGCTCGCGCTTCCCGCTCTCTTGGTCAATAATATTTTTAAATCGAAAATACAAACTGAAATATAGATGCTTAGAAAAACCAGAAACATAAGACCAGCGCTGGGATCTTATGTTTCCGGTTTTTCTGAGCATCTATATTTCAGTTTGTATTTTCAATATAGGTTTTACGGGATGACTGTAAAAGTAACAAAAAATTTGGAATTGAAATAAAAAATACAAAAAGATTCCAAAAAACCGATCTTAATATTTTTATACTTAGGGAAACCTTAAGGAAAGAAACGTCTATTTTTTATATCAGTATGGAAATCGTAATTGTAAAAACTTTCGTGATTTTCACTCATAAATATTACAATCCCCGGCACTTGTCATCACTTCGACGCGGTCTCGAGTAGACTGAAGTATGGGGTATTATTTTGAAGAGTGCTAATACTAATTGGAATCAATTTGAAAAGACTTTCTATACTAAGCAAGGGTCAGTCTACTCGTAACCACGGCCACTGCAATGTGATCGAAAGCTTGAGGCATTTTTACTGGTTTTGTTGAATGTGATAAAATAATGAGTGTTGTTATAACTCTACAGAATCCTTCGAATGCGGCTGCTACACGCAATAGGGATGTTGACACCATTAAAAAATAATCCGAAGACACGACTCCAGTAAAAAAAACGCTTTATTATAGCCCTGAAAACCAGATTAATTTTCGATTAACTGCAAAATTAGATTTTTTGTTGCTTTAAAACAAATAAATAGTTAGTTGATTGAGTGCGCGAACAAGTGACCTTCAGACGACCAGATGGCCTAGTGGTTAGAGAACCTGACTACGAAGCTTGAGGTCCTGGGTTCGATTCCAGTGTCGGGGCAGATATTTGTATGAAAAATACGAATGTTTGTTCTCGGATCTTGGGTGTTTAATATGTATTTAAGTATGTATCTATATCATACGGTATTTGACTATTTTGTATATGTTTTATAAATTAAAACTACACAATGCCTGTTATCGAATAGAAAAACAATTTTTAAGCTACCTTTACAAATAACAAAGTTATACAGGTTTGAAATTCAAGATTAGACAGAGAAAGACATACTGGCATGTGACGTCACACGCCAGTACCGCCATACTTGCTGCATAGAGAAAAGCGTTTGAGAAAGAGACAGGTATATAGATTTTTCAAAAAATTCACTATAAATCCTATTTTCAACCGATTTAAATTTTCTCTACGCTAACACTATCTGTTTATTCTATATTTTCATAATAATATTAAGATATGGCAAAATCAGGAGTTGTCAAATACCGTATTATATTTATCAGTTGCTTAGTAGCCATAACACAAGCTTTGCTAAGCTTACTTTGGGACTAGGTCAATTGGTGTGAATTGTCCCGTGATATTTATTTATTTATAACTTGCTATTTCCATTCAAAATCTATGGGAGAATTGTGTTTTGGCAGCTCATAAAAAGTACGTCAATTGAATTGATTGGTGGTGTCAGCATCCCTATTGGCGGCGTTTTAAAATTTTTCCATCCTTATAATAATTATCTAATCATTCAAATCGCCAATAAAGATGTGAAAGGTATCTCCGTACTCTCCCGGGTGCCCCCAATTACTGAGATTCCCCTTGGCGTTTCGTCGCAAGTCAATCAGCGGGGTTTTCCAATATTTTTAGACCAATAAGCACTGAAGATATTGCCAATTAAAAATTTGAGATCTGTTTTTGTTCAGGCTGCTTTTTTATAAAAGGAATATCATTGAATATCGGTTTTGTCTCCTTGTTCTTCGTACAGAACCATCTTCATAACTAGCGCCGGTAGGGGCCAAATTGTTTCCTAACTTAGTCCTGCCGCTTCATATAAGTATATTTTTGACAACACCAACCAATTAGCATACTTTTTACGAGCTGCTAAACCGCAATCCCATAGTTATTTGTTATATAGAAGTAGTGAACTGCAACGTCACTTGTTATGTATAGGTAATACTGTATGTTTCCCACTATTTCGTTTATGAAGAATTAGTTTATCACGCGTCCGCGGGAACTATAAAATTTTCCGGGATTAAAACTATCTTATGTCCTTCTCAAGAGTCAAACTATCACCATACCAAATTATGATCGGTTGAAAAGGATTCGATTTGTAGCATTCGAACATGGCGGAAGTAGACAATATCTAATTTTGCTATTTCTGTTTCTTTGGCTAGTTTAGGTATAATTTTGATCTATATTTGTCTCGTGTCTGGCATTTTTTAATGCGCAAGTTGTGACCACGTGGTTTCTGGAATTTTACTATCAAGTTGCAAAAACTACAACCACCGTACAACGTCCTCTCAAATCCTATTAATTAGGACAGAAAAGCCATATTTCAAAAGAGAAGAAGAAGATCGGTTGAGAAGTTTTGTGATCATAATAATTAAGATGGTAAATAAGATGATTGTGACACGTTATTAATGATGTTTTTTTTTTGTTACAGGTACATTAAGGATTCAATACAGCTGTAAAAAACGAGATAGGTGTAATATCAAATACTTGCGTATTTTTACCCCCCCCCCCATGTGGTCCCCCATTGACACTTCAACTTGCTTGAGTTATGTCGGTGACTAGTTCTTCAGCAAATTTCCGTACTCCCGATTCTATCGCGCAAGGAAACTCCGAGCATAGCTCTCTGCATAGCTCGTTGCGCGAGTATGAGCCTCTCCGAGAGGCCAACCAGTCAAGGACCTCATATTTTTTTCGTGACCTATATAAGGTGACGGTGACTCTCCTGTGGGCAGTCGGGTAAACACATTTTTCCGATTATCGTCAAAACAAAAGCAAAACGTAAGCTCAAATCTAGATATTTTAGGTACTTAAACCAGTATTTTAGTGAAAAAAATTACAGTAAGTATTACAGTTTATACCAATGTAGGTAAGGTATGCCGTCGTGTTATAGATATTCCGTTTTATTATCAATTCTGTAGCTTAAATATAATCTTCAGTTCTGAGGTCTATAAAAATTATCATAACTTAATTTTTAAGATAATAATTTGTAGTTTTCTCTTCCTTGATTAAAACGGTAAAGTTCACTGTCAAAGTCAAAGTCAAAATATCTTTATTAAATTTAGGCTATAACAAGCACTTATGAATGTCAAAAAAAATTTACCACCGGTTCGGAAAAACCTCTGTTGAGAAGAATCCGGCAAGAAACTCAACATGGTATATTTTTACTGAAAGTTCCTTTAAGTTAAAATTCCTTTTTACGGTTAAATTAGTTCAATTTAGCCCGTACAATTTTCGACGAACCACCGATTGGTCCTCGGGGAGGTCACAACTCATACCATTTTTATTGAATGCAGTATTCCACTCCTTATCTTAAAATTTGACGTTAAAATTCTGAGTTAAACTTTTTCTTTCGCTGAAATTAATAAAGGAACATCCATTCTCTACGGAAGGAACGTTCGCTAGAATGTGCTCAAATTATAAGCTAGCTTCTAACTTTAATATTTCTACAAGTTGTTAAAGTTTAAATGCCTTACCCCCCCGCTCGAGGAAGTGGGGTAATGTAGCATACAGTGTTAAGCTCACAGCTTATACCGGGAGGTTTTATTTCAGGGCTTTTAAAATAGCTTTTAGCTAGAGAATTAGTAACATGCGAACAAAGTGTTTAGTTTCGTGTTGAGTTTAAAAGACCTGGGCTTTTGCGAAAGCTTGTAGTGTGTTACATTATATTAAAGTATACTTTACGCGCGGTTTCACGTGCGTATACAATTTGATCGAACAGTTAAGTTGTATTTCCGGGATTTTACTAAATCCTTATGGATATTCCCAAAAATTACAACGCTGCATTAAGCCGCTATGCAAGTTTTTATCAGTCCAGAGCAACCTTTGTAATTTCAAGATTTTATTCCTTTCCCGTAGGAATATCGGGATATAAAGTAGACTAACTTTATATATATTTTTATATATATGTATGTAGGATGAGTGGAAAGGAGTGTAATCATGACGTATGAAGAGTGTAAGAGATAGCATGAGATGTGAGTGTATGAGAGTGACAGAGGAAGAATGAATAAGCAGCAGGGTTATTTTGATTTTAAATGTAGAACGGGGGATTGCTAAGCGACGGAAGACGAAAGACGTGATTTGATTTGCTTATTTTGGAAATTTCTAATTATATTTTATTTTACTGTTAAAAGTGGCTTTTCTTCAATTTTTACGATCCTACATGTATTCCTTATTTCTGTCCATTGTAAAGGTTGCCTGGAAGAGATCGCTCTGAAGTGATAAGGCCGCCTATTGCTTACCTTAGAAAATCTCTATGTATATACTTGTGTTTTCTGTACTGCTTACTGTGTTGGTGAGCAATTAAGAGTTATTGTATTGTATTTGTACTATATACGTTATTTCAAACCTACATAATTTTCATCCAAATGCATCCAGACGTTCTAGTAGGAAGGACGGAACGTGTTAAAATAAAATAAAAAATGGAGAAAAACATAATCGCCATTTGATACAACATAATTTTCAGTAAAACTATATTGTATTGATTTACCACCAGGAGACCCACGTGCTCGTTTGCCATGTAGTCGAATAAAAAAAAGGTTAGGTTGATATAACAATCCTGTAGATAGTCAAATTCTGAGAAATTGCATGACCTAAGTATATCAAAATCACCATTAATATGTACTTATTTCGTCCATTTTTTTTATTTATGTATGTACCTACCTATTTGATACGTAGGTACTAGTGAAGGAGTAGCCAACAAAAATTCAAAAATTCCCGTGGGAATTGCCAAAAATTACATACCTAATTGTCTTCATAGAAGTTACGTGCCAAATTAGATGAATCTGAACCCAGCGGTTTCAACATATAATCCCAATCAAGTGGGTATATCTCATTATGCGATCCAACAGTGAACCGATTCTGTAAATTCTAGTCAAATCTACGGCCACTTCCACAAATAAGTATAACAGAGATGTGACAATGTCTGTAATACTAACGCCTTCAAAGTACGAAGTTCAACGGCTTATCGGCTTTAAGCCGCAGGCAAACGGATCAAGGATTGGGAGTACGCGAACGAGTATTTGTACTTAGTATTTTTGTAGATCTGATGGCCGGGGCCACCGTGTTCTGGGACGCGTACGTCGAGACAAGTTGTAGCGTGGGTAGGCGTTCTACAAATTAGACTACTGACCTGGTGATTGCAGGGCGTTCATTGCATGCGGGTGGCACAAGACCGGTCTTTATTCGTATGTGGACGATATACGGTTTAACGGTAATTTTTGTAGGAAGCATACTTGGGATCTGTTATACTCGTGGCGCGTCCATCACTACTTTATTTTGGATTTATCGCGTAAAAAACTCCGAGCACTCTCCATAGTTCGTTATGTATGACTTTCAGCCTCATGGCTACTTATAACCTCTCTTTTTGCGTTGGAGAATAAAAAGTATTTATACCCCGAAAAATACTAAGTACAAAATACCAAGTATTTCAGCTCTAATTCCTTAAGCCAAAGTTACTCATTGATCAAGCTTGTCTGATTGGAGAATTCTTATCGGGGTTGTCGTCAAGTTGCGGAGTACGAGATACTCTGTTATTTTATAGTTACAAAGCCAGACTTTAGTTACGGAATTGCCAAGTTAATATCTTGGCTGGTATCTCTTGAACACGTACTCAATTTAAGTTAGAGCTTCAAGTTATCGTAGAGATGGCTTGGTTTTAAGCAAAGAATCTCTCACTCTAATTTATAAACGTTTTTTTTTCTTATTTTCAATTAAATAAACGCTATCCATGATTCAAGATCTCGCCTGTCCTCGTAAGTCCTCGCGTTCTTTATAAAGTACAGATCAGTTGTTGTTAGAACCACTACGTTTACTATATGAAGTACAATTTTTTGAATAGTTAATAATACTAATATAGGTGATAATAATATAATGGGACACTTGACACCAATTGACCTAGTACCTAAATTAAACCAAGACACGAGAACAAACATTCGTATCATTCATACAAATACTCGTATCTGCTCCGGCCGGGAATCGAACCCGGGTCCTCAAGCTTCGTAGTCAGGTTCTTTAACCACTTGGCCATCCGGTCGTCAATCATCATCATCATCCCAGCCTACATACGTCCCACTGCTGGGCACAGGCCTCCTCTCAGAATGAGAGGGCATGGGCGGTTCCCACGCGGGCCCAGTGCGGATTGGGAACTTCACACACACCATTGAATGGCTTCGCAGGTTATTGCTGGTTCCTCACGATGTTTCCCCTCACCGTAAAGCTGTAATTTCGCACATGAATTTCGAAAAACTCAGAGGTGCGAGCCGGGGTTTGAACCCACGATCCTCTGCTTCAGGGGCCATAGGTCCAACCACTCGGCCACCACGGCTTCATGGCTTCTTCACGGTCGTCAGTGAATCGAATGAAATGAGAACTTTAAATTTATTAAAAGGAACTAGGAATTCTCGTGTCGGTCTGCAGAACTACGTTGTATGTTAGAAAAAAAGTCAAGATCTAGTAGGCTATATACGTCCCACTGCAGACTTGAGCGTGTGGCTTGGCTTTTATCGTAGCTCCCACGGGAACCTATACTTGGTTTGTATAGGTATTTAACTAAATGTAAACAAAACAATGTCAATTGGTGTCTTAAATATTGAAATTCCCCCATTAAACTATGTAAACATTTACATTTCTGTACTGAAATACACTAGTCTAGTTTGTACAATGATAGATAAGTAAAATATTAAATGATATTATTGTAAGGAGGCGATCGAGGAGACGAGTCAAACTCACGAATGATGCGTAAATACTGTCTATATTCTAAAGCCTTAGGTCTAACTTATAGTCTAAGTTGCATATGTTGGGAGAGTGTGTCTGTGTGAGGTGCAACTCACACTACACCTCCCTCCTTGAAAAAGAAAAAAAATACACAATTTTTTTTCTCAGCTTCCTGATAAAAAAATATTTAAATATAATAATCAAACAAAATCATCATCTAATAATATATTAACAGATATTTTTTGAAAAAGAAAAGTCACGTTTTAATATTAGTAAATACCTACAGAAAAATAACATTTTAATCATCAATCAAAGGGAACCATAATATTTTTCTTACAAATATTTAGACTTAAACTTAATACAAATCTACCATTCTAAGTAAACATATAGCTTATCTTTATATTTGCGCGCTTTGCTGACGAGACTTATAGACAATTAGACATTGAATGGTCACAGCTACTAAAATGCAGTGGTTCTGAAATCAATGATAGGTACACTTTATTCGTATTTTATAAATTAACTGAAATTATCTGAATGAAAAAGTTATGCTTAATTAAACCTTTCTTTGCACTAAAAATCGTTTATCTTATTAAAATATTAAAAATGTCACTGACTGTATGTACTTTTTCGAATTTTAGGTACTGTTCGAATGCTGGGTACTGTGCTCTCTGATTACTTCTCTGGGTACTGTGCTCTCTGATTACTTCTCTTTATCATAAATATATAACATAACAACTTAAAAAAACTTTTGTCTCGTAAATTCTTCGTTCTGTTTCTACCATTTTTTTTAAATGTCTTTTTCCTTATATACTTTCTTACATAATCATTCTGTACTTTTCATATCTTTAATTATAACTCATTTCATACATCTTATACTTCTTATATTTATCAGTGTGCTACTTTGGCATCACTTGTCATTCAAGGTCAAGGTCCACAACACATTTATACATTTCGTGTCCGGCCGGACTTTTACTTCATATTATTTATTTGTTCAGGATATAAGGATTTTTTTTTATACTTCCGTGCGCGCACATTCATTATTCATTATACATTTATAACAACATTTACTCAGGTAGTTCATTTAACACTTCCTTTCTTTTTTCTAATCATACCATGTGTCCAAGAATCGTCACGAGTGGTAGCTCGACCAAAACATCATGATCCAATTTCAAGGATTCAGCTACCTGCCCTTATATCCTGGTGGACCTTGGATTATAACTACTTTCTATCCTATAGCCTCTCAGAAAGAAAACGCATTCAAATATCCTACAAAATACTCATTCATTTAAAAACTTCAACTCACAAGAGTTCCATCAACTTTTAAGAGTGGCCTTCTTAACAGCTAATGATAATCCTGATTGTTTCCGCTTTCCCAACCACATACCTAGCATTAAGCTCTCTTTCAAAATCATACGATATCCTAATCAGTCAAAACTTTTCCTTTCCTAATTTAATACATAAACGCCATTCATAACTCAAAACCTACTTTACTTACGTTTCCTCTTATTTCATATTCTAATCACAAAATCATTACCATGTAGTAACAAAAAAAATAAAAAAATAAAATAACTGTAAAAAATGTTTAAATTGACTCTATTTCTTTCGGCAAATGTAACTTTTTAATTGTCTAATTACTATTGACTTTTGCACTAATAATTTGAAATGGAAGCCAGGTGATCAAGCTAGCAACAATAACAAATTATTTTCAGATCATCCTTTTTATCCGTCTGCAGCTGAATAAAGAGGACAATCATGGCTATTTAAAATAATTTTAATAAAATAATCAATCATTTATTTTTAAACTGCAAAGTTCATGCAAAATCTATTTTATAACGTTGTAATTAAAACATGCATTAAAGAGCGCACAGTACCTCATTTACCTAGCGAAATGTGAGACGAAATAACACACCTCACATTCCGATCCATACTTGATGACCTATATGGAATCATCAAGCTAAGCGCTGGGAATCTAAACAATGATACTCCTTTTTATCTATTTTAAGACTGCGTAAAGTTAAAGTTTTGTTACTTTGAAAACGAAAATATACTATCTGAAAAACTCTGAAATTAGTAGAAACTCGTCAACAAGCGGCTTTGATGTTACACTTATGATTATGTTATTTAGCTTAAATGTAGTACATGACTAATAAAAAAAAACAATTATTAAAAAAAAAACCTTCTACAGTCCTGTAAATAGTTATCCGACAACGAAAACACATACTGCAAATATACCTTTCCAAACGATGTTATAAAAAAAAAAACCATTGCTTTGGTTGGCTCCTCACGGACACTTGTAGCTCCTTGCAGCGTGTCCGTTTCCATCAGCTCGCCCTCGATGCCGTCCTCTAGCTGCTGCATGCCGAAACCTCTCCAACAACTTCTTGCAGCAAACCTCCATAAGTCTTTTTTATTGGTTTTCTTCTCCAATTTCTTCATTTATCATCTTATTAGTTAGGTTTCTTTTCTGTCCTACTTTTATTTTTCTTTCTTGATTTAATATATTATTCATTTTGCTTACTTTAGTTTCGTTACATCCTTATTTTTATTTTCTCTTCAATTTCTTCATTCCTCATTTTCATAGCTTTAAGTATTCTTCTCTTCTTACTTCATCTCATTTTATTCACATTTTCTTCTTATTTTATCTTATTACTTCCTTCATTTCTTTTATTCAGTAAATTCTTCATATTTAATGTTAATTTTTCTCTTCTTTCTTCAGTAGATTATTTTTATTTTCTTCTTAATCGTTCTGTCGTTTATTTCTTGATTTTTTCCTTCGCCCTTCTCTGTGTTAATTTTCAACAGCGTTTTTTTTTTTTTTTCTTAACTTCCTAAATATTTATTATTTATCTTATGATAACTGCTTAGTTCTAATATTCTTCCATCTTCTTGCTTAAATTTATTTTCTTAATTAATAGTAGTTAAAATTCATGTTTTTTTTTCACATCTTTTCACTTCTTCTTCTAGTCTTTTTCACTTCATTGATATAATAAGTCCGTTAACTAATACTGGTGGCGCAGCGCGCCGCCAGCGCCGCACGAGGCAGCGGCACTGGCAAGGTCGCCATGTAAGGAGGCGATCGAGGAGACGAGTCAAACTCACGAATGATGCGTAAATACTGTCTGTATTCTAAAGCCTTAGGTCTAACTTATAGTCTATGTTGCATATGTTGGGAGAGTGTGTCTGTGTGAGGTGCAACTCACACTACATTATAACGGATAACTCACGTCTTAAACCGAGTTTAGCTCGACATGTTTCGGGCTATTTCGTAGCCCTTCCTCTCAGGAGCACGTGACTTGGCTCACAGTGTGCGTGTTGCGGCAGCCGTCGAGTCACGTGCTCCTGAGAGGAAGGGCTACGAAATAGCCCGAAACATGTCGAGCTAAACTCGGTTTAAGACGTGAGTTATCCGTTATAATATCATTCAATATGAGTGAGTCTCACGGTAGTTTCATGTTCAAAACTGTGTTAAATATTTGTGAAATTGACATTCACAAGTATCAAGAGGCCTTCCCGGCGCGGCGGGTAATCCGGCGGCGGTTTGATCCGGCTGTAAACTATCCGGACCCGTGTCCGGCGCAGGATTATATTTATTGACGGGTGGACATGTATATCTGTTCTTCGAGCGATGTTGCCCGCCCATTTAAGAAAGAAAGAAAGAAAGAAAAATATTTATTCGTGACATTTATAAAGCAGATAAAAAGAAACAAGGAAGGAAATCGAGACACCGGATCCATTGAAATAGTCCATAGTGAATGAGAGTTCTACACTTTCTGCCAACAAACTGCTACGCAGTTTGGCAGAGGTTTATAGTTATAAGTATTTCTGTACTTCTTTTGTTTTTTATTTGAGTAAATAAATAATTAATTAATTCATTGCCACTTCAACTTGCATATTTTTCCTTCGACTTTAGTTCTTCGACGAATTTCCGTATTTCATGTTCAAGATAAGTAAAATGTTTAAAATCCTTGAATGTACGAAATCTGGCAGCTGAAGTTTGTTTACATTTAGTTAAATATAGTGCGAAACCAGGTATAGTGCGACACTCCACACACCACTGATTTTTCTTTGCTTGTGTGTGTATGTTTTCCTTCACTAAAGATGACTTAATATTACTGACAGTAATCGGCACTCGGATGCCTTCTGTTAGTTCTGTAGCTTTTAAACTAACTTATCATATTCAGGTTGACCAAAACTCAATCGCAACTCCATTAAGTCCATTCCGAATAGGGCCCGCGACCGCGACGAGCAGATTGTCTTAAAGCCATTTGGCCATTCCCTGTTCTTAACCGGAATTTCCGCTAAGAACCTATCACTAGATGTTCAACTAGCCTGGATGTGGCAAAGAATCATTGGTTGAGAAATGGAGCCTCATCTCTGGACTATAAAAAAGTTGTCTTTTCATTTTTCTGGCATATTTCACAAAGTTATTGGGTTAGTTTGACTGAATGCCCATGTGAGGTTTTAGGTGCAACCAAGACTTTGGCATTTAAAAGAATTTGATACATAAAGGCATATAAGTTGGCACCATTGCCTAGGTTCAACGTAAGTTGCCAATTAAAAAAAACAGCGCTGATGTTCAGCCTGCATCCGCCTCATAGTGTGGAGAACTTCTTTGAAGAGCCAGGTAGGACACAAATACAAATACAATAAAACATACATTTTCAACAACAACAAAAAAAACAACATTACGCCTGTTTTCCCAAAAGGGGTAGGCAGAGCAGACGAAACGTTATCATCATACACTCATGCATTTTCATAAGGTCAGAAAGAGATGATTATCATAATAATAAAGGAAATATGACTATCACATCTCGGCCTACAAACTAAGAGTTTAGACCATAACATAACATAAAAACATAGATTTTCACATACTGCGCTTGAACTTACCTCTAACAGTGCGCTCTAAGCCACTTCCGTCGGACGCACATCTACGTCAGTAATTAAGTGCGGGGGAGTGTTAATAAATTGGCAACTTCTGAACCAGATGGATCGAGGCGGGTTATTGGGGTAGTAATTTATTAAGAAAATTGAAAATTTCGGTCGTTTTCTAACCCTGATGCAGGGTTGTCATTAAACTGCTTTTCACAATTTCTTCGTGAATATAAAAGAAAGGGAAGAATAATTAGCTATTTCGTTGTAAAAAAGTAGTCTTCGGGTATTTGGTTTAGTTCAGCGTTTTTTCAGCCATTATTATTAAATAATATGTTTCATAGTTTACAAATTATCTATTTATGTAGTCTTATGTATAGTAATAAAACTGTGTAGGTATATCTTTGTAGCGGTCCGAGGGTCACCAACGGTGCTGGCTGAAAACCAGTGCTGGGGTGTTTATTATTAACGCTTCAGCATTATGCTGAGCCAGTGTCCGATTCACAACCGCAATGACACATACTTCTTTCTACATGTTGTCTATTTGTACTTAAAACTATTGTTGTGTCTTGCTTGTGTTGTGAATAAATGTATTTTCTTTCTTTCTTTCTTTCTTTCTTTATTATCCAAATTTTGACATTTCAACTTCATTGTCAATAGACAAATAAATAAAATAAAAATTCTTTCTTCTTTCCTTCTTTAAAGCTTGCAAAACAAAATTGATCAGAAATAAAGGAACTAATAAAAAAATTAACCATCCATTGATTAAATTTATTTGACGGATAAATGTGATGCCGTCTCTGTTTGTTTGGTCGACTAGACGGAGACGGCATCACATTTATCCGTCAAATTAAATTAATCAATGGGTGTTGAAACAGCCCTTAAGAATAATATTGTCTAAGATGGTTGGTCAGCATCTTCCCCTTAGGCGTATTATTAAATTAATGATTAAAATACAGCTCACACGTCATAAGTGATTTATGGAATGTAGAAAGATTTGTACTAGATCTATGTTATTAAGTTATATCGCTTGATTACTCGTGTATCGCATAATGGTTTCTGCAACACATACAAACAGACACGAGGGCGTATTGCCTACGTTTCTGCCGCACTCGATCGCAATCAAATGACACTTTTTGTATGCGAAATCTGTCATTTGATTGCGATTAGCAGAAAGGTTAGGTAATACGGCTTCTGGTCGCTTAAACAAAGGTCAGGTCAGATAAATACAATCATCATCATCATCCCAGTCTATATACGTCCACTGCTGGGCACAGGCCTCCTCTCAGAACAAGAGGGCTTGGGCCATAGTTCCCACGCGGGCCCAGTGCGGATTGGGAACTTCACACGCACCATTGAATTGCGTCGTAGGTTTGTGCAGGTTTCCTCAAGCTGTTTTCCTTCACCGCACAGCTCGTGGTAAATTTCAAATGTAATTCCGCACATGAATTTCGAAAAACTCAGAGGTGCGAGCCGGGGTTTGAACCCACGACCCTCTGTTTGAGAGGCGATAGGTCAAACCACTAGGCCACCACGGCTCTCTAGCCACCACAATAAATACAATACAGTCAGCCAAATAAACAATGTCATTAATAGTGAGCTATAAAAGGAAGTAGAAAGAAATCACATCCCGGTACAGTTACTCACAAAATCGTACGGCGGTGAATAATAAATGGGGATGAGGAAGAACTGATTGCGCGGGCTAGTCCCGCGTCTTGAGTTCACCCGTGTTCACGTAGATAAAGACAAAGCTGGCATTTGGAGCAAAACGCCGGTAATATTTGATTACTAGTGCTTACTCACGGCTTCGCACACGTAAATCATTAGATCCAGCAGCTGAATTGACATTTCGGGATTTTTCGAAATTCCCGTGGCAATTCCCGAAAATTTTATCGTGGTTTTCATTGACGTTACATTAAAAACAGTCATGTCAAATCTAATGACTCTTAAGTCCAGTGGTTGTTGTTTTCAGATTGTAGCCCTATCCCGTGGGAATATTGGAATAAAAAGATGTCCCAGATGTCCAGCTATCTACATACTAAATTTCATCCAAATCCGTCCAGCCGCTTCAGCATGAAGGAGTAACAGACATACTCACTCACAAACATTTTTAGCATTTATAATATAGGATTAAATAGTAGGATAATAGGCTTAGTTTATATAAGCCGTGAAGCCTAGTGGTTTGACCTATGACCTCTCAAGCAGAGGATCGTGGGTTTAAATCCGGACTCGCACGTCTCTGAGTTTTGCTTAAGTCATTTACGAAATTATGTTATGGCTTGTAGGAAAAATATAATTAAAATAAAACTTAATAAATACTTTGTACCAAAATTTCTACGGAAAACTGCAGCTCTGAATCCAAATTCTCTGTTGCGGGTAAATTTTTCATGAAATATTTTTAAGTGTGACAATACAATACAAATATTCTTTATTGCACACCATAAATCAGTACAAAAAATCTATTTATTACACATACATACATTCACATTCCCGTTTTATATTTTTACTAAATAGTAAGTAACCCTACCTACTCGCCGTGATGGCCTAATGGTTTGACCTATCGCCTCTCAAGCAGAGGGTCGTGGGTTCAAACCCCGGCTCGCACCTCTGAGTTTTTCGAAATTCATGTGCGGAATTACATTTGAAATTTACCACGAGCTATGCGGTGAAGGAAAACATCGTGAGGAAACCTGCACAAACCTGCGAAGCAATTCAATGGTGCGTGTGAAGTTCCCAATCCGCACTGGGCCTGCGTGGAAACTATGGCCCAAGCCCTCTTGTTCTGAGAGGAGGCCTGTGCCCAGCAGTGGGATGTATATAGGCTGGGATGATGAAGTAACCCTACACCGAGCATGGTCCGATACGCTCTTGATCGGTATCTGTAGTTGGTTCAACTTTTTATTTTATTTTTTTAAAGCCTAGTTCATCTAATATCAATGAAATGTATGTATATAATTTATCTGCTTTAAAATAAAGCGCTAAAAACCAATTACACTTTAGTTTTAAAAATAAACACAAAATTGCTAACACCACACAAAATTGCAATTTTATTTGATTGGAACGTGCACTTAGTACGTGGAATAACAGTTTAATGTTCACACTGAGGTGCTAAGCGAGTACTCTCAGCGTTTTTCCGCAAAAGTGAACATTTTTAAAGCTAGCACAGCTGTCGCACCCAATTGATTCTTCTGAATTATTGAACGAGCCCGACGTTTACGCTGCGCTAGTTCTACTTCCTGTTCGAATGCACCTTAAAATATAATTCTCGTTATATTCGTTGTAGGTTTGGGTTTTCATTCTTCTTCTTTCTTTCTTTCTTTTTTTCTTTATTACAGTGTCATGAATGTCTTATTTTGAAAAAATCACGCGTCTTCGTGGATGGCATAGGGTATAAGTACTATATTTTATTTATTTATTGTAATGTATAGTGTTGTACGTATTGTTGTAGCGACTCCTAGTGCTATCTAGCTGTCACACAGAACAACTGCAATATTCTACGTCGCACTATCGATGTCTTTCAACTCGGACACATAAATACAATATCCGACGCTCTTCCTTCGGACTTCCACCCCCAAACACAACATTTGACTGAAGAGAGACATCTCTTTTTATAGCCTCTTCCTACATGGTAAAATGTAGCACACGGTGTTTTTTTACGCGGAAGCAAAGCATAGCATATGACGTAAGCTAACGCGCTGTATAAGATTCAGTTACTTCTGAACAGCGCTGAAAATCCATTGCGAGTTTTTGCACACCATCAGTTTTATTTTTCGAAATTCGTGTGCGGAATTACATTTGAAATTTACCACGAGCTTTGCGGTGAAGGAAAACATCGTGAGGAAACCTGCACAAACCTGCGAAGCAATTCAATGGTGCGTGTGAAGTTCCCAATCCGCACTGGGCCCGCGTGGGAACTATGGCCCAAGCCCTCTTGTTCTGAGAGGAGGCCTGTGCCCAGCAGTGGGACGTATATAGGCTGGGATGATGATGACTTTTATTTATCACTTCTTATAATTTTATTAACGATTTACGACACTTTTATGATTATCAAGTGCTAAAAATGCATTGTTAATTAAATCTTCACCGTCTTTAATAAGGGAGGGCGGAGTTCCTTACAATTTTGGTTATAATAATGTTGGACGTCCTCTTTATGCAAACGGGCCACTAAATCACGGCGGTTTAAAATATCACTTTATATTTCGGGCGTTTATTTTGTTAAGCTCGCCTTATCTTCTTTGTACATCTTCTGTGTAATAACCAGGTTTGAGCGGTCATAACTCTGGAAGATTGTCGAATGAGATGTGACTTGTAGTTTTACGTCGAAATTTTAATTCCCTGAAATTTGCGAATCGGACTAACGCACCAAGCGTTCCCTACAAATTTTTAGGTATGTCACAATAAGGAACAGTAAAAACGTGGAAGTAAAATTAAAATATTAATAGGTACAAGCTTTTTTACTGACTGTGCTTTTTGCTAACTTTACTTACGTTGTCATCTCATTTCCGTACTAAATTTCAAGTCGATGCCATTACCGGTGGTAGGTTTTTTTTTGAAATTCATAAGTGCTTGTTATAGCTTAAATTGAATAAAGATATTTTGACTTTGACTTTGAGGAGTTCTGTCGTGTGGCGAAGATTCTAGCCGGACTACCTGATTGTCACTGCCCTACAAATAATAATAATTATTCGTGATCACTACCAGATTATTGTATTGTCACCAGATTTACATTGGTGCCTATGACAAATTTCAAATTAATGCGACCGCTGGATAATTAGAAATGCGTCAAATTTAACTTGCGAGATTTGACCCGCACGTTCTCGTACACATACCTACGTACGGTCACGAGCGTTAATTTGGGGCCCATTTTGCCAAAAAATCCTTTGAATAATTGTCATACACAATGACAGATATTCGATTTAACCGAGTCCCAAATTAACCGCTCGTGACTGTACGTTGCAAGTTAAATAAAAACTTGTAATAAAAAAATAGAAATAATTAACACCTACGATGAAATTAAACATAAAAATTAAAAAAAAAAAAAACAAAATTATTTGTTAAGGTTGCAAAAAGTACAATGTTTTACAATGGTTTTAGAAAGTCATAATTAGTTTAATAAATGCGAAAAATGACATAAAAATAGAACAAAATCAATGAGGTAGGTACAGAAATACCTTGTCAACTTCTTCATTACAAAGCTACATCTTGTAAAATCCACGTAGCAATTCCATTCGAGGCAATTAATTCCTTCAGAATCCATACTAATATTATAAATGCGAAAGTAACTCTGTCTGTCTGTCTGTCTGTCTGTCTGTCTGTCTGTCTGTTACGCTTTCACGCCTAAACCGCTGAACGGATTTTGATGAAATTTGGTACAGAGATAGAATAGACCTTGGGAAAGAACATAGGCTGTCTTTTATTGCAGAAAAGAGGCTTTAAGGGGTTGAAATAGGGGATGAAAGTTTATATGGTGGAAGTTCGTCGCTGTTGATGATAAAACCATGAAACTTGGAATTTAGGCACTTAATAAGAAATAAATCGATATTTGGTTGACCTTTTTTGAAAACTCGACCTATGAGGGGATGAAATAGGGGATGAAAGTGTATATGGAAGGTAGTCATTTCGAAGATAAATCGAGAAGGCAACGGAGTAGAGTGGAGGCAACGGATGGAGCGGAGACAATGCAGGCTACAGCGGAGGCAGTGAAGTAGAGCGGAGGCAGCGGAGTGGAGCTGACGCTGCTGAGCGAAGCGGAGGCTGGCGGAACAGAGCGGAGGCAGTGGAGCGGAGCGGAGACAATGGAGTGGAGGGGAGGCAACGGATAGAGCGGAGACAATCTAGGCTGCAGCGGAGGCAGTCAAGTAGAGCGGAGGCAGCGGAGCGGAGCTGACGCTGCTGAGCGGATCGGAGGCTGGCGGAGCTGAGGCTAGCGGAGCGGAGGCTGGCGGAGCGGAGGCTGGTGGAGCGGAGGCTGACGGAGCGGAGGCTGACGGAGCGGAGGCTGGCGGAGCGGATGCTGTGGAGAGGAGGCAGCGGAGCGGAGGCAGTGGACGGAGCGAACGCTGCTGAGCGGAGCGGAGGCTGGCGGAGCGGAGGCTGGTGGAGCGGAGGCTGACGGAGCGGAGGCTGACGGAGCGGAGGCTGGCGGAGCGGAGGCTGTGGAGAGGAGGCAGCGGAGCGGAGGCAGTGGAACGGAGCGGACGCTGCTGAGCGGAGCGGAGGCTGGCGAAACAGAGCGGAGGCAGTGGAGCGGAGCGGAGACAATGGAGCGGAGGCATCGGAGCGGAGGCAGGGAGGCAACGGAGTGGAGCGGAGGCAACGGAGTGGAGCGGAGGCAACGGATAGAGCGAAGACAATCTAGGCTGCAGCGGAGGCAGTCAAGTAGAGCGGAGGCAGCGGAGCGGAGCTGACACTGCTGAGCGGATCGGAGGCTGGCGGAGCTGAGGCTAGCGGAGCGGAGGCTGGCGGAGCGGAGGCTGGCGGAGCGGAGGCTGACGGAGCGGTGGCTGGCGGAGCGGAGGCTGTGGGAGAGGAGCAGCGGAGGCTGTGGAGAGGAGGCAGCGGAGCGGAGGCAGTGGAACGGAGCGGACGCTGCTGAGCGGAGCGGAGGCTGTGGAGCTGATTGATGGTGATGGTGATGATAGTGGTGCTGATTATGATGATTGGTGATGATGATGGTGATTGTGGTGATAATGATCGATGATGATGAATAACAAAAAAAAATGTTTATGAAAAAGGTCTTCATTTGAAAACTTTACCTGCGAGGGGATCTTAGCAGAGGGGATGATGCAGTGTTAGCAGAACCTTCTAAGCTCATAAGAATAATGTACGCAATGTGAGGTCATCATGAAAAAATTATGATTTTCAGATTTTTTCTTATTTATTGTGCTATAAGAGCCACCTTTATGCAAAATTCCAAGTTTCTAAGACAGCCGGCAGTGCGCTATAACTTTTTCTGTTAAGGCGATTTGTATGAAAACACCTCTTTAATGACTGTAGCTTTTGTTTGCCTTGACTTAGAAGTTT
Source organism: Choristoneura fumiferana (assembly GCF_025370935.1). Taxonomy (NCBI): domain Eukaryota; kingdom Metazoa; phylum Arthropoda; class Insecta; order Lepidoptera; family Tortricidae; genus Choristoneura; species Choristoneura fumiferana. The sequence continues at coordinate 863,235 of NC_133491.1, forward strand.
GATTTTTTCACAGCTTTCGGGACTATTGACCTGAGTTTAGGGGTTTATTATTTCAACTAGATACCGATACTCCGCTAGATAAAGGGTCTTGACAGACAGACGGACGGACGGACAGAAAAGTGATCCTATAAGGGTTCAATTTTGCCTCTTGAGGAACGGAACCCTAAAAATCATTTGTTCCGGCGCTTTTCAAATTACGACCTATTTACTTAAAAATATGGGATGAAAGTTCTAACGGAATTCCAAACAAATTGACTATAAGTATATTTATCGGAACTATGTGTAGCTAAAATGCCGTCTTAATTGTAATCCTACCCTCCTAACTTACAATAAAGGACGTAAGGTGTCAAGAGTTCATTATGAAGAATTAGTCCTTTTGTGTTGACAGGGTAGAGTACACGTTGTTTTGCTAAAATGTGGCTACCCGCAAAATATTTATGTTTTACTAAAGACCATGGATGGATAGATAAACAAAAAAAATACTTTATATTTATAGCAATGTATTGAAATGGTTATTTTCAGTAAGCCGTAAAAGTTTCTATGTGCTATTATTGGCAGAATAGGTATCCTAAATAAATTAAATACTTTCCAAAGTTACTATTCCACGCGGACGAAGTCGCGGGCAAAAGCTAGTATTTAATAAAATTCCCGAGCCTCTGAAAGAGTTTACCGCGGGAATTATATCCCGGGATATTCCCGGGATTCCATTAAACGTGACGCAAGACCGGATTTCTTCATTTCCGAGGGGCCGCGAGTGGGATGAATCGGATAGATACGCTTACCGTTTTGGGCCGAAATGCTGAAACTAATATTGTAAATGCAAAGTTGCGACAAAACGAAAGATTTTTTTGTAGATTCACTACCAGCTAGGGGTCTCTGAATGTGTATGTAATGTTAATCGAATCTTGCTTTTGATCCCTCCCAATGGTCGGTCGCTTGAAAGGTCATCATCATCATCATCCCAGCCTATATACGTCCCACTGCTGGGCACAGGCCTCCTCTCAGATCGAGAGGGCTTGGGCCATAGTTCCCACGCAGGCCCAGTGCGGATTGGGAACTTCGCACGCACCATTGAATCGCTTCGCAGGTTTCCTCACGATGTTTTCCTTCACCGAAAAGCTCCTGGTAAATTTCAAATGTAATTCCGCACATGAATTTCGAAAAACTCAGAGGTGCGAGCCGGGGTTCGAACCCACGACCCTCTGCTTGAGAGGCGATAGGTCAAACCACTAGGCCACCACGGCTTCAAAGGATATAATAGGAAATGTATATAATATTTATATAAATTAGATGACAAAAAAAATATGATGATTATTATATTTGATTATTACATTGCAAGGGAAAATCTTGTATACTTTATCAATTAAACTTAACATAATAAGCATTAGTCCTTAATTTTCATTTAAAGTTTACGCTGGAGAATCAGCAACATTTTGGCACCGCTATTCAAAAAATTTAATACCTCAAAATCTATCATTTTCTTAGTGCATTTTATGATTATTTTAAGGGGCAATTTGTTGACGTATTTGACTGCATGTATGGAAAAAAAGAATGTTGGTTTCCAAGTCTATGGTGTTTTTTCTGTATTTAAATATGTGATCTATTTATTTAAGCATATTTATCCGTTGCCTTGTACCCATAAGATAAACTTTATTTACTTTCGGGCTTATTCTACCGTTGAGCAGTACCCATTGCGAAAATCTTTAATATCGTTTCTAAATATTATAACTAGATTGAATGGCTGTCAGCAGGAAATTTGCTTCTTACGGATAAAAGGAATAGAGGTTCCTGAGATATCTCCAAGCCTGATGCCGGGGTTTGTCAGATATAGCCTGACTTTATAATATAGCTTGTTGCCCGTAATTCGGTCTGCGTAGAATTCATTTATCGCTATTCTACTGGAACTACGCAATTTTCCAAAAGCTGCACTCGAAGATAAGGCCCGCAGAAAGAAATGAAAATAAGAATGAATACCTGTATGAATATCATATTAAATACCCACGACTTGAGAAAAAACATTCGTATTTTTCATACAGCTGCCCCGACCGGGGATCAAACCTGGGACCTTAAGCTTCGTAGTTAGCTTCTCTAACCACTTGCCTATACGTTCATCCAAACCATCCAAATTTTAACTTACTATTACAGCCATAAGAAGTAATTACTCGAAATTACCAACAAAACGAATTGAGTCTTCATCAAAAAACATTTTTAAGTATCATCATCATCACAGCCTATATACGTCCCACTGCTGGGCACAGGCCTCCTCTCAGAACAAGAGGGCTTGGGCCATAGTTCCCACGCGGGCCCAGCGGGGATTGGGAACTTCGCACGCACCATTGAATCGCTTCGCAGGTTTGTGCAGGTTTCCTCACGATGTTTTCCTTCACCGCAAAGCTCGTGGTAAATTTCAAATGTAATTCCGCACATGAATTTCGAAAAAGTCAGAGGTGCGAGCCGGGGTTCGAACCCACGACCCTCTGCTTGAGAGGCGATAGGTCAAACCACTAGGCCACCACGGCTGTTCAAGTATATAAATCAAATTTTATCATTTTGAAGCAAATTTGAAGTGTTTCTGGCATAATTAGCTGTACCAATTTAAAAAAAACACACCAAAGAATTCCTTTATACTCCGAGTTGGGTAGCTCTACCAAGCGGCTGGTTGGCGTGCCTCCAAAATCCGTATAATTACCCAGCACCGAGACTTGTACCGGAATAATTGTTTCTTTGTTTTAGATGTATTCGTTGGACATTTTAATTAGCCTCTTTAATTGCTTTGAATGCAAAGTTTCGAATTAAACATGGGACGTTTTGAAGTCTTCACTAAGCCAGATTTAGGTTGTATTTCCACCAAAGATGTGCGATCTTGCTACTACACTAGTATACATGCCAGACAGGTACGTCTTTGTGACACTTATGTAAGTGTTTAAATGAATAAATCCGGCCTCCTCCAAACGCCATCTTTGAAATATATTTACTCTGTGTTACTTGGACAGTTTTGACAAATCTTATTACAATAATATCTACCCATATGTTGAAAAACCATACAGGGCATTCAAGCTTCAGAAATTGACATAAAAGTACGCTCTAAAAAACACTCCCTTGGACAGTCGGGTAAAAAGATACAACCATAACAGAATGCTAATGCAAATTTCACTAAAACTCCATTTTCCACAATGTTCTTACTCTAATCCAAATACACAAAGCGGGTGTACCACAAACTGTATTTCTTTGAGTCATTACGCCCCAAATCCTTACAATAAGAAATTAATCCATAGCTTATCGGATTAAATCGTCAAATTCACTTCAGAGAGATGGATTACTCGGCATTATGTTCTTGGGCATGATCTTAGAAAAGTATCCATTTATCTTAAGCAGATCATTCCTAGTTTTCATTTTGTTTCTTGCGGTTTGTTATATGATTTAGGTTATGTTTTTCCCAATCATCTTTAGTGGTTCTTAACTGAATTTTGTTTTCAAACAATATATGCGTTGAGTTTAATTAAATTTCTCTAAATTAAATTTGATCTTTTCTTGGATATTCGTTAGGTTTTAGTATAGTACATTCCAGAGCTCTGCGTATACACATCTTACTGCTGGGATACAAGCCTCCTGTCAGATTGAGAGGACATAATGTTAAATACCATAGTAATAAATTGGAAATGACACATGTTTCTAAACATGTCAAAATCAATGATTTCTAATTAGTGTTTTATTCACCTAAATAATGGTTTTAAAATCCATGAATCATTGAATTGCTTAAGATCTTAATAATGTGCTTGATTTTTGAATTGATGTCAACAGTCGTCGTTTATTAATTGGATTTTAAAACCATTATTTAGGTGAATAAAACAATAATTAGAAATCAATGACAATTGACACGATTACGAATGGAGCTATACTTTCATGAATTGAATTGAAATTGACATGTTTAGAAACATGTGTCGTTTCCAATTTATTACTTTGGTATTCAACATGGCTCAATCAAATTTCCCCCAACATTCAAATTCTCTCAAGCTACCAACATCTTATCCCTAATTCTAGCTATTTCCACGTAATTGCTGACTTCCTAATTAATCACTGTTATTTGATTAATAGGTCTCTGATTGCGAACTCGTTCCTGAAGCCGATGATTTAGGAATTTCTTCAAAGGCCCCAAGTTTCTCTTTAATTAATAAGCAAAGTATCAAGTTATTACGTTGTTGTTCGGTGTCCTTTGTAACATTATTTTTACGCCCTTTTTGTTCGAAACTTTCTATCCCGCGTCGTATTAGAGCTTAGGAAATTCCTTCTGAATTTTAAGTTGCGAGTTTTTATATTGCATTACGGGCGTACAGCACTCCGTCCTAATTGTTTCTTGTTTCTGCTGTGAACTTTTCTTACTTTATTAAAATTTATTCATAAGTCTACCGTGGACGATGTTTTGTAACAAATCTTGGTAATTTGATACCTTCATAATTATTATTAATATTAAGACTTCATCACATTATCTGAAACATATCAGCATTATTAATTTCGTTTGAATTATTAACCTATCGAGTGCGAAGCGAGCAGGTTTACGGACATTCGGTTATCCGCACAAGTTTTTCAAACTATTTACCCACACTTGATCTTATTATTTCGGCACTTATTCAATTCAATTTGCCGGATCCATAGGTTTTGGCAAGCGCCGACAAATGCACAGGACGCAGTCATTATGTAAGAGTAAGTAAAACCTATTTCTATCTAACTCTAACATATGTCTTCGCGCTTCCTGTGAGTTTGTCGGCGATCGCCAAACGTATGGACCCAGCATTACCTACTACGTTCAAGTTTGAAACATTGTCTACGTTTCCCCACAAATGCTTATCTTCAAAAACATTGACACATCTCAACTACCTTCTCGGGAACCAGAAATTAAATCAAACTTCAATCCAGCCATGCCCAAAACCAGCAAGACCACAAATCGGACCCAAGCAACCAATGAGCGTTCAAAGTAGCTGACCTTCTTCAAGAAAGATCACGAGTGATTTCAAAATGGCGCTACCGTCCGACAGCTGACACAAGGAGCCCTGAAGAGTGGAAACTGCAAAGGGCCTCACGAGGCCTAGGGCCGCTAGAGACCTCAGGGACATGGCCTGGCCGCCCCCGCAGTGGGACAGCGGGGGTGGACCAGGCCCCGAAGACCCAGAAACTTGCCGCGTGGCCTTCCCAGACCTGGGAACGTATTGTTACCAAAGGACTGTGCTATGGATGTGGGGGTGACTGGGACTTTAAAGGAGCCCTCAAAGTGGACTCTAGTAGTTCGGAGTATACGGGTTATAGGTATTATTTCAAGAAGCCTGGATACAGGCTCAAGGCGAGGTCCTGCGAAGATGCGCGGTTTATACACATTAATTTTGTGCTGCTCGCGGAGGTCAAGCATTTTGAGAAGGTAAGATTTTGTTTTATTGTTAACCTTTTTCTTCTTCTATTGCTACGCTCTTGACAGAGTAGTCGTGTTCGACGGAAAAGCAAACACTCGTGGCTTCTTTTTAAGGAAAATAGTGTGGTTGGTTTTCCCATGCCTAATACCAGACTGCTAGAGTATGGAGTTTCTAGTTGGCAATCAAAAAACCTTTGTGTTACCTACACGTTCCTGAGAGAAAAAGCCTTGACAGACAAACGTAGAAAGCAAGTGTTCCCTTAGGGATCAATAGGCTTTGTATTCTTTTCTGTATGCGATGTTGACATACATATATCTTCATAAAAGGGTTCACTTTTCCTTTTTGATGTACAGAACTCTCAAAATCAGCAATAAACAGCGTTCCAACACCCTTGCTCTTTTATCGTGTATGTAGAACACGTAATACTACCAATAACAATATGAGCCAATTAATAATCCCCTCAACACCTTCGTAGTACGCCGGCGCGACAAAACATCGCGCAAATGGCTCCAATTAGAACCGGGACCGAATCACAGTAAAACTTGTAAAAACAGTATAATTAACTGAACAACACAACGTCTGGTAGCGTGGTGTTGTTCTGAAGATGAGCTCCGGTTGAGTTCGAGTACTGTGGTGGTGGTAATAGATAGGCTTGTGTAATTTGTTTGTATCCTTACAGTGTCGAGGTGGAAGAACTGCATGAACACCACTTCTTGCATAAACGTAGCTATCATAAGGTCGCGGGTGAGCAAAGTAATTGTTTCATTGATATGGAACTGCGCAAAGTAACGCCTGATTTAATAAATTATTTAAAAACAGTACAGTCAAAGAAACTGAATCAAGTACCAGGGTGAGACCGTTGTGGTGATGTTGATGTAATATTGACGTTTCGTACATCTCTCAAGGAAGTAATAGCGAAGAATTTCCTTTAAGATCGGTCATCGTTCATCCACCTTACCTCTCATACAATACAATACAATAACTCTTTTTTGCACACCAACACAGTAAGCAGTACAGAAAATACAGGTTTATACATAGTCACAATACATAGTTACATAGTCATATTTCGTTTTCTAGACACTGGCAAAATTGACCACCAATGGACAGAGCCATATTAAAAAAAAAACAATAATAGCGAAATTTGATTATGAATTTATGAGACTCCATTCAGTACGCGATTCAGTTTTTTCGTTATTGATTTGATTTCCTTGATGCCGATATCTCCCTTGTCAAAAATACGGTAATTAAGTATTTCATATAACATTAAATTACTGCAAAATATGCGTATACTGCGAAGGGGATTGCGTTTGACCTAATTACAGGGTAGTGATGTATTCGACGATTGAATATGTATAATGAATATGCAGTACTTACTACATTAAACCACGTGAGATTCATTTTGCACAGTAAAAGGACATTGAAGATGGTTTTGCTGTGGACAATGAAATGATGCTCGAATATTATTCGTATCTCTAACCTCGTACAGTCAGTATCAAAAGTAGCTGTACACTTTGGTACTTGGTCTGTCTGTCTGTCTGTCCGTCCGTATGTCACAGCCACTTTTTTCCGAAACTATAAGAACTATACCGTTGAAACTTGGTAAGTAGATGTATTCTGTGTACCGCTTTAAGATTTTCACACAAAAATAGAAAACAAAACAATGAATTTTGGGGGTTCCCCATACCTTAGAACTGAAACTCAATTTTTTTTTCATCAAACCCATACGTTTGGGTATCTATGGATAGGTCTTCAAAAATGATATTGAGGTTTCAATTATATTTTTTTCTAAACTGAATAGTTTGCGCGAGAGACACTTCCAAAGTGGTAAAATGTATCCACCCCCTGTAACTTCTAAAATAGAAGAATGATAAAACTAAAAAAAAATATTTGATGTACATTTTTCACCGAAAACTTCCACCGAAAATTGATTTAACGAGATCTAGTAAGTAGTTTTTTTTTCAATACGTCATAAATCGTAAACCGCAATTTACCTTTCATTCCATCAACTCAAATATATATAAAACAAAAATGTGTACGGAACCCTCGGTGCGCGAGTCTTACTCGCACTTTCCCGGTTTTTTTATTTTCTTATTTTGGATTATAACTCACGAACTGTCCTGTCCGGACTCTAGCTTCGATTTTTTCGGTTTAGTTTTATAAATTACTAGCCGGTGGTGGTTTTCTTTTTAATTTTCTAAATCTTCTTTTATAAGAACCTTCTCGTGACAATAGCAAACACAACAAAAAAAGAATTAGCGAAATCGGTCCAGCCGTTCACGCGTGATGCCGTGACCAAGGAAAATAGGGATTCATTTTTATATATCATGAAAAGAAGCTGTAGCTAGCATATTATTTACGTTACGACCTTGACCGTACCCAATGACTTACATATAAATCCTGGAAAACGTCGTGGAAATTACTCACATAGTATAATTTTAATCTATATAGGGTCGTTCTCGCGAGTCGTTCAAATTCAGTCATTTTTTTGTTTTCAAAATATTGTTGATTTTCGAGAATTTATACTTTCAAATGGTTCACATACCGCGTAGAGTAATATATGAGTAAAGGCGTCATTGTACAGGTTATGATTTAAGATTTTTTTGAAGGAAAGTAATGAAGGCTCGGATGGAAATGAAATATGACAGGATGGCAATGAGTGCGTTAGGAAGGTAATGAGATTTATTACAAAATTAATGAAATATGCCTAGATGGTAGTGAGTATTATATGAAAGTAATGCTTTTCCGTAATAATTTTTAATGATTTATTGTATAGAGATATTTATACATATAAAAACTAGCTAGTTAGTGTGAAGTGATTTTTTATAAGATAAAACTTGTTTAATAGTACCTATTTATCAGTTCGTTATTAAAATTAAAGCTTCTTTCACTAATTATTATAAAAAAAATCACACACAAAAATAGCCGGTATTGTAAGGACCTACTAACCATTACCTCTATTAGAGGTTCTTTCTTACACGACTAGGTATATAAACAGATCAAAAATGATATCTTATATCTTTTCAATCTCGAATTGTCACTTACAATTATTTCTTCTACAAATGATATTTTTTCTGTTTTGTTTAGAGCTGCAATATTTTTGTTGTATTTTTCTTGAAACAGTTTCATCAAATAAAAGCTTTTTTTAACTTCTTGAACTTTTTCTTCTGGCATGTGCAAGGTCCTACCACATGCCAGAAGAAAAAGTTCAAGAACCACCATCTTGCTCGCTAATTCTGCCGTGAAGCAGCAGTGCTTGCACTGTTATGTTTTGGCGTGGAGAGTAAGATAGCCGGTGAAATTACTGGCACGTGAGGTATCCCATCTTAGGTCTCTAGGTTGGCAACGCGTCTGCAATACCCATGGTGTTGCAGATGTTTATGGGCGGTGGTGATCTCTTACCATCAGGAGACCCATTTGCTCGTTTGCCATCCAGTCGAATAAATAAAATGTCTTTTATTCATTCGTTACCTTTTTTTCCACGCTACCTATCTTCTATTTTTTTTGTTACGTTCTTCTCTGTAAGTCCAATTTTTGGGTTCGCTTTCTTAAAATATCTCTTTCTTTTTGTAATTTTCTTACTTCTTCTTTTAAGTTTTTGATTACTTTCATGGCTTTATAGCGAACTTTTCTGACTAAAGTGGATTCTTTACGTACGCCACGCATTTTTCTTCTATCACGCACGCGGGATTTTGTGCTATAAAGGGTCCCAATCTGGCACAAGTGCTGGTGCGACCTGATTATTGTCTTCGTTGTCAGTAGCAAGTGGTGTGGTTGGTGGTGAGTTTTCCAACAAAATTAGTTGTATTTTATGCTGCTCCTTTTTTTGTTCGAATGTTTACGACTGTTGTTGACTCCATCTTCGTCTTTGTTCTCTTTGTGCTCTGATAGTCATATCTTTAACCTTTATAAGGCAGAGACGATTCAGCGACCACATGAATTGATTTCGAAATTCTACATTATTCTTTTAGTAATAAGTTACAATATTCATTGTTATTATTGAAAATACTACTAGCTTTAAAAACATCCTTTGCTAGCTAGGTAGGTCGATAGCTGCTTTTGATTCTGTGATAGTATGTTCCAATAAATGGGGCCTTATAAAGGGTTAATACTCTGCTTTTTTTTTCAGGATGTACCTTCTTCTTTCCTTTTTTTTGAAGTCTATGTAGTTCGGGATCACTTTTTATCTTTATATATTCTTGTTTTATCCGTAATCTGTCTTTTGCTAAAATTTCTTCCCTAGTTAGCTTTTTTGTGTTAGCCATTATGCTGATCTAAAAGAAATACTACATTTTTATAACTATTAAACAACATATCTTTATAATTAAAATAGGTTTTCATTAAAATAGGCTTTACCAGAACTATTAAAACAAATGTTACTTGGAACAATCACTACCCTCCAAACATGCTCATTACCATCCTGCAAAAAATTGGAGGGTTAGGATGGTAATGCCATGGAGAGGAATGAGATATCGGCCGTTTTTCTCGATTAATAAATTCCAAATGTAGTTTTAACATTTTATATTTATATCATTAAATAAGTAATCACAAAGCATTTTAATGTGAAATTAAACAAAAAATAAAAATAGTACTTATTGCATAAAACGCTGGAAAGTAATGAAGACCAAACTGTGACAAAGTACTTTTTGTGCACGTAAATCCAGAATTTCTTGCATGCGAAACGCATGTCCTCCAATGACTAGATGCGGCGGCACACTGAAGCGGTGCGGGGCGGGAACAGTGCACTTACTACCGCCACACAGGGAAGAACTTGGGATTTATTTAATGTTTTGGTATCGCGGAAGGGAATGATAGTTTTCGGTGGACAAAATCATAATCTTCATTCTTTCTATTATGAAGTAGTTTTAAAATTGTGCAAATTTACAGATTTATTCCTTAATAGTTAGTTAATCAGATCGCTTAAAAAAATTGGAAGGTTTTCTTTTAAAAGTGCTTAAATACATCGAAACAATTTATCAGCACGTAATTTGGAACGGGAGGGAAATGAAGATTTGACACTATGTTTTAACCGGCGTAAGTTTAATAATAGGTAAAGGCCTTCGACGCAAAAGACTCCTTAACTATCTTTTTAGAGACCGTTCTTTCTGTATACAACGTTTACAAAAAAGAACATTTTTTGCACCGATTCGTCGCCCTGGAATGGCGATTTGAACGACTCACGAGAACGACCCTATACAGACTTACAAACTTTCGCATGTGAAATATTAGTGGAATATAAGATGTTATGTTAATAGCTTTACATCATTTGTATCTCTGTCTGACTAATGACTTGCGGAAGGAACAAAAGCTATCAAACCGCACAGCACCCACCAAGCAAAGCAGTACGTCACGTCGAGAAACAAAATTGACACGCAACCCTTTAGGAATACCGTGGTGCTGTTAATTAGTACCGGCATTCACAACTCGTAAATGCTTGCATACCTATACAGTTGGTAGTTTTGGAGTACACAAGCAATTTGGCGATTTATCGACATAAAGACATGTTTTTTTTTTTCTAACAAAAACTATTTATTTACTAGCCGTTACCCGCGAAACCGCTCGCGTAGAATTCGGATATCGCTATTCTGCGGGAACTATGCGATTTTCCGGGATAAAAACTATCCTATGTCCGAAGACAGAGAAAGCTCCGAGACTGAAACTATCTGTAGCTAAGTATACCGAATTTCATCAAATTCAAAAATTCAAAAAAAAAACAAATTCAAATTATTTATTCAGTAAATAGGCTGCAATGGGCACTTTTACACGTCATTTTTTTAAACTACCAGCGCTTTCGGAAAGACCATCATTGCCAAGAAGAATGCGCCGCAAGAAACTTGGCAGTAAGTATTTTTTTCATAATAATATAATTACAAATAAAATACTTAAAAACTATATTATACAATTAAAGAAAAAAAAAATACAAAAATAATAATAATAAAAATACAGGGATGTATGGGGTCCCTTAGTTACAATACTAAACACTAACTATATCTAAACTATATCTACGTTCAGTGGAAGTGTAGAATGCTTCCACCGTCATAAATTTTAAAATAATCGGTTCATCTCAATCGGTTCAGTGGTTTAGTTAGACGTGATAACACACTTAAAAACTTTCGCATTTATAATACTCTTATTGACAAGGAGACTTTCAATCGATACGAAAAATACCGGTATTAAAATAATATATACTGGTATTTTACCGGTATGAACCTGGTACCAATAATACCGGTATTTAACTGGTATATTAGACGGTACATAAATGTTGAACAAAAATATTCTTATTAAATGATATTGTCCCGGATATCTCACGTCTTAAATCGAGATCGAATAAAGACAAAGTCAAAGTCAAAATATCTTTGTTCAATTTAGGCTATAACAAGCACTTATGTCTAATGTCAAAAAAAGTCTACCACTGGTTCGGAAAAACCTCTGTTGAGAAGAATCCGGCAAGAAACTCAACGAGGTAAATTTTTTTTAACAGATTTAAGTACAATATTATTAAATGATATCTATACATCACAAGTATTTAACACAACTTTATTTTGAACACAGTAGGTTCGGTATTTGAAGGGATCGCTAATGCGGATCGGAATTATTTCCAAATATTCCTGCCCATGTTATAATACGCCTTAGATATTAATGTCTTCTTGGCAATAGATCTGAATTTTTTATCCGTTTCATTTGTAATATATTTTGGAATTTTATTATAAAAACGTATGCAATTTCCCAGAAACTACTTTTTGGTTTCAGCCAGTCTGTAAGATGGAACTTTAAGCTTCTCTGTGTTTCTAGTAGCCTTTGGCTTATCGACGTTAGTGGGAAAGTCTTTTTTCTAACATACATGATTATTACAAAAACATAAAGCGACGGCAGGGTTAGGATACCTGTTTCCTTAAAAACTATGAATGGGTCACGGTATTTTCATGTTCAAAAATATTCTTTGCCGAAATTGTTTATGATTCCGTTTCAAGCCTAATTCAACCCGAGTGGCGTATAGTTGGTCAATAAATTCACTTACTTAAGGTAGTAGTTGTTAACTTGGTCAGAAATGTGGCAAGTACCCGACGAGGGGTGGATAGGCCTAACAGGATTACTGCCCGGGCGCCGCACAGCGTTTATAATAAGGTTTAGACGTATAGCCACCAAAAAAATATTTTTGAACACAGTAATAAACTCAGTGGCGATGAAAAAATATTTTAAATTTGTTAGCTTCATTTTCGTAATCGGTTCAGGTTTATGAGGTCACTTCTAACCGAAGCAACTGGAGGTCTATGGGGAGGAGCTATGTCCAACAGTGGACGTCCTACACTTTGAACATCGAAATGAACTCTTATAAGTTTTTGTTGAAAGTTTGATATACAAGATTTTTTGATGGCTGTAAGCTGTTGACTGTACCTGCATTTGCTTACTCATTATTTACTCCTAAGATTAACCTCGACTTTTATTTTGTTTAGTTAAGAGTGAGAATCATAAAAATTTAAAAACGACTCTGATGGACTGATGGACGATGGGGTCAGAAGGTTCTCGAATGGCGTCCGCGGACCGGGAGACGAGGTGTCGGTAGGCCTCCAACAAGATAAATCGACGACCTGGTTAAGATCGCGGGATCGCGGTGGATGCGGAAAGCACAAGACCGGTCTGAGTGGAGAGCCTTGGGGGAGGCCTATGTCCAGCAGTGGAAGTCTTTGGGATGATATGATGATGATGGTGAATTAAAAAAACGAACTATTTCAATGGTTAAAAATAACATTATATATTTTCTCATGCAGGTCAGGTTGTGAAAAACGCGACTCTCGAGGCTTAACGACTCAAAGCCCGCAAAGACGGTTTATTGCATCCATACGTATAAAATTAGGCAATTTAATTCTCAAATATAGTCGAGTCTTTAAGACTCTGGAGTCTTAAGGGTTCGACCCTTTAAGCCTCTAAATGAGCGTTATCCACAACTCTAAGGTCAGGCTACTGTAAAGGTTAGTAAAAATACCGCGCGTCCCGAATAAGCCATAGAATTGGGATTAAGAGGTCCTACCGTATTAGCCATTCATACAGGGGTCCCATCTGATTAGTTTTGTTATATTACACGAGATCGTTCCCTATGCATACGAAAAATGTGATTCAGTGCAAAGGTCGTGGCTAATAAATTGGCATGATTTACTACGATATACCTGATTTATCTAAGTGGTTTGACCGGCGGCCATTCGAGAAGAATAATATAATAGAAGTTATATATTTCGCAAACTTCTTCCTTCTCCTTTCTTTCTTATTTTTAACCCCGACGCAAAAAGAGGGGTGTTATAAGTTTGATCGCTATGTGTGTCTGTCTGTCTGTGGCACCGTAGCTCTTACATGGGTGGACCGATTTGAATGTGTTTTTTTATGAAATCAAGTTTTCTAGCGATGGTTCTTAGACATGTTTAATCGAAATCGGTTCAGACGTTTTTAAGATATTGAACTTTGAAGCGACAAAGTCGGGGGTTCTCCAACTTTTTGTTGGTTAGGTTAGGTTATGACTCCACTTTGGTTTGACTAACAGAACAAAAAGATGTTCAGTATGGCGTCAGGTCATCTCATCATCATCAGCCAGAAGACGCCCATTGATGGACGAACGCCTCCCCCTTAGAACGCCACAATGAACGACAACTCGCCATGCATCCACCGGTTTCCCGCTACTCTCACGATGTCGTCAGTCCACCTGGTGGGAGGCCTGCCAACGCTTCGTCTTCCGGTTCGTGGTCGCCACTCGAGGACTGGCGTCAGGTCAATCACCATTGTATTGTATCAGATGCCTTATTATCAAACATGCTTGAAATCACAGTCGTTGTCACCCCTTCTGTTAAATAGTATAAGACGAGAGTAGAGAGAGATGGTGATGGTGCGATTGCGAACGTCCGTCAGCCAATAGACAATACGGCTACTTGTTAAGCCGAGTTTAGACTAGCAAGAAAAATCGTGCAAGTTGCGTTACATTGCGAGGCCGTAAAGCAAACGAGTTTGGAGTGGTCAATCGAGCGCCGCAATATAATGCAACTTTTGCACGAGTTTCCTTGCAAAACTCGGCTTTAGATTAAACTTTAAACCAATAAGAATCGTGCAATGTGATTAAATCGTCAATATAATATGTTACATACAGGATAATTTACTACTTATTGCGTTTTAAACTTTCGTGATTTTCACTCATAGTCAAAATACTACAAACGGGACTTATCACGCTAAAACGCACGAGTAACATTAACCTCGACGTTTCGACCACATTACAGTGGCTGTGGTCACGAGTAGACCTCGCGCTGCTTGGCAGACTTAATAGCCCACACTTCAGTTAACTAGTGAAAACGGCCACTGTATTGTGGTCGAAACGTCGAGGTTAATATTACTCGTGTGTTTTAGCGTGATAAGGCCCGTTTGTGGTATTTTGACTATAATTTACTATTGTGTGTTCAAAACATACCATAGTACCCGAACTACCCCTTAGGTCTCCCAACCGACCCAAACGTCTCTGTACGCAACGCCTTAACGAAATTAATTTAACCGTCTTGCCTTCTTGCCCGCCCATGAATATTAATGCGACAGCCCTACACGGCCAATATGTTCCTTTTGGAGTTATGATTTTCAATGAATCCCCCAACTTGAGTAAGGGTTGACACTGACACAAATTTGGGGCGCAATTTAACATGCCTTTTTGCAGATTGTTAAATTAACATATCGCTCGGCCGCCATTTGCATGTAGGGAGGTTAGGTAGATGCATAAAAGAGATTTTTTTATTTGCTTAAATTTTTTTTGATGACGGTAGTTTTTGTTGACTGGTATTGCGTTGTTATTTTAAATTGCATCTCAAAATTTATCCGAAATATCTAAACGTTTTAAAGATTATTAAAATTAGTATTAATAATGTTTTCATCTACTTTTCATACATTGATTTAAGTTCGAATTGTACAGTCAACTACAAAGATATAGATACGGCAAAAGTTACAAAATTTTATACAACTTTTATCGACCGAGGCAATAAGTAACTTGGCAGTATAGATCTTTTATAGCTGACTGTACTACGTCAAAGATGCGAATGACATTAAAATTTGGAATCAAAACTTTCTATGAAAAACTTAAAAAGTGCTCGTTCAGACACACTAATTTAATCATTTTTCTGACATCATCATCATCCCAGCCTATATACTTCCCACTGCTGGACACAGGCCTCCTCTCAGAACAAGAGGGCTTGGGCCATAGTTCCCACGCGGGCCCAGTGCGGATTGGGAACTTCACACGCACCATTGAAATTGCTTCGCAGGTTTGTGCAGGTGTCCTCACGATGTTTTCCTTCACCGCATAGCTCGTGGTAAATTTCAAATGTAATTCCGCACATGAATTTCGAAAAACTCAGAGGTGCGAGCCGGGGTTTGAACCCACCACCGTCTGCTTGAGAGGCGATAGGTCAAACCACTAGGCCACCACGGCTCTCTACTTTGCTGACATAGTGCGGTTTAATTTTAAAAACACCATTCATTTTCATTTTTATACATTATGCTCACCTTTCAAATCAAGCCATTACTATACAATTACCCACCTATTGCTTACCTTAGAAAATCTATGTATATACTTGTTTCTTCTGTACTGTTTACTGTATTGGTGTGCAATAAGAGTTATTGTATTGTATTGTATTGTATACTTGGTTTTGATAGATATTTAACTAAATGTAAACAAACTTCAGCTGCCAGATTTCGTACATTCAAGGATTTTAAGCATTCTACTCATCTATCATTACAAACTGGACTAGTGTATTTAAATGCAGATATGTAAATGTTTAGATAGTTTATTGGGGGAATTTCAATATTTAAGACACCAATTTGTGTTGTTTTGTTTACGTTTAGTTAAATACTCATCCAAACCAAATATAGTGAGTTTTTTGAGAGCACAATTAAATACATTTTTTTAAACCCGGACAAAAATACTCGAACCGAACAGAATTCGTATAATACGTCATTTTGAAAAATTATAATCCGGTTATAATTTAACCCGGGTATAATGAATATCCGGGTATGCAGATACCCGGTTAGTGACAGGCACGTGCGGTGGTTAAACGTGACAAAGAGGTACGAGACAAGCTAACTTGAATGCCCAGGGAAATACGGCCATGGTTAATAAGCGGGGAAACGGGGTAAGTTATTTGCGGAGATATTAACATACAGACTGCGACATTAACAAAAAGACTTACAAACGTCGTCTCAACTCCCGCATTATTATAAATGCGAAAGTTTGTATGTCTGTTTGTTGGTTACCTCCTCAAGTCTAAAACGCTAACCGATTCAGATGAAATTCGGTATAAATAATAGTTTGAGGCCCGGGGAAGGACATAGGATAGTTTTTATCCCGGAAAATGGCTTCTCGCAGGCAACCTCAAAACACCTTTTGCAGGTGGTAGGACCTTGTGCGAGGTCCACCCGGATTGCTACCACCATCTTGCTCGCTAATCCTGCCGTGAAACAGCAGTGCTTGCACTGTTGTGTTTCGGCGTGGAGAGTAAGACAGCCGGTGAAATTACTGGCACTTGAGGTATCCCATGGCACTTGAGGCCTCTAGGTTGGCAACGCATCTGCAATCCCCCTGGTGTTGCAGGTGTCTATGGGCGGTGGTGATCTCTTACCATCAGGAGACCCACTTGCTCGTTTACCATCCAGTTGAATAAAAAAAAAAAAAAACCTTACATTGAAATTTTTTCATGAGCTTTACGCTGAAAGAAAAATGGTGAGGAAGTCTGCATGCACCTGCGATGTAATTCGAACGTGTATGAATTCATCCGCACTGGTCCCCCGTGGAACTTCTGCCAAAGACCCTTGTCATTGTGAATGGAAATTAATAGTGTAAGACAGGAGGTGTGGATGAATGTTTCATTACAGATAAATTGACAGATGAAATATTTTTTGAAAAAAAAGGAAACAAGTTTTAAATGCAAGCGACGCGGTAAAAATAATGTAAGATAAATGCACACATCTCGACCAATTTTATATTTTTCAAAACTGTACCACGTACCTATCTGTCATTTTACTAATTACTGTCATTACAACTGTACCAACGCGACGCGCCGACGTTTAATTAAAATATTGTTAATAACCTGTCATTTACACAGAAACATTAACCTGTTTAAAAAAATAACTGATTTTATCTACATTTATCTTTTTTTGAGTTTTTTGATACTTTGTACATGGTTCTTAAGAAAAAAATTAAAGGAAGTTTCGCAGAAAATAAGAAAATTTAAGCCAACTTAACGATCATTTATAAACGTCGCTTTTCTTGTAACCGCATTAAATTACACTAGGTACTAGAATTATACAAGGTATTAATGAAATAACTGAAAACCAGAAAGTATTTTGCTCAAAATTAAGAGTAGAATCGCTTACACTATGTTTGAAATTAGGTGGTGTTTGTGTTCTTAAATCCCTTTTTATTGCGCCCAGTCTAAAGGCACTTGTCCCACCGCCGACGATGAGCGAGAAGCGAGCAGAGCGAGTAACTAGAAACGAGTGGGCGAGCAGTGAAAAGCGAGTGTTCGAGCACGACGGGCGATTACTCGCTCCACTCGCTCGAGCCGGGCGGCCGCCAAGCTAACAGCGCTGAGCGAGTATCGCTGAGCTAGTTTTATTGCTCAGCGAGTTTTATAGGTCTTGTCGCTGAAAAGATGTAAGAGCGAGTTCTCGCCGGCAGTGTGAACCGCCAGCGATCAACTATTAACATATATGTCTCTTTTACTCACACAGGATCTTATATCTTTTGTTCGTTTCTTGAGCGAGAAAATAGTCGATAGCCAATCGTTTCCTCGCCGGCGGTGAGACAACTGCCAAAAGTTACAACTGCAACAGGCGCCAGTAAAATTTTTATCAATTCAATTCATTTATTTGCCAGAATAAGAGCGAGGTTGCATACTATTTTGATAATTTAATACTGGTCGTTTTGCTGTCAATGCGTGATTTTCTTCTAAAGCGTCAAAGCGCAACTGGAAAATTTGTGAAAATACAAATAATGAATGTAGAGTTAGAAATGAAGCAAAATTACTAACTAAGCAATACACACGGATATCTTTTGTAGTACATTGTGTCTTAAGGGCGGTAAATAAGGAATTACGAACGAGAGTCCATTAGAAGCCCGAAGTCGAAGACTGAGGGCTTTATGAGTCGATGTTCGTATTCTTGTTCCGCCCGTGCGACATACAATGTTTTCATCACATTTGCGAATAAAATTTTATATTTCTAATAGAAAAATATAATTGTTCCAAATATTGGCGATACCTTAGGCTGCGCTCTTGGCAGCGCCGCCCTCACCCTACCTCAGCATGTGCCTGAGCCGCGTGTGCATGTGGTCCTGCTGCTACGCCATGTGCAGCCCACCAGTACGGACATTTACTCATTTACCGACCTTGGGCTTCATGACAAGAAAATTTGTACGCGCAATGACTCATTTACCGACCACGGGTTTCATGACAAGGACATTAAGGTCGAGGGTTTTATTTGCGGGGTGCAATCAAGGTAGCCTTCAGTTTTGACACTGTTTACGAGCAAGTGTGATGAAAAAATAATAAAGGCATTCAAAAATAAATGCAATCAACTTAAAATGAAAAAAATATTTTTTGGGGTGTCTGAGGTTTTTAGTCATTTAATTAACAACACCTTGTAAAATTCAGGATGTAATTTTTTGGAAATAATTGGATTTTTTTTGCGAAATCCCGGCATTTCATTGCTAAGCTTAATGGTTTACACCTACGAAGCTAGTTCGAAAAAAATATGTACGTATAGTTGACCAAAAAATTTACTTAGTACTTAATAAAATGTTGTCGCTTGGGCCATGAAACAGTAAAAATTGTGTTAATTTAAAATTTCTCAGCTCCCGGTGTTAAGGAGCTAATTAAGAGACAGATGAATCCAGCACCCGGGTATGATTTGAATAGCTAATGGGCCGGTTAAGCCGGATAAAGTGGACAAAATGGCCGACAGCTTTCACGGTTTAATTTATGACTTCTGAGATTGTTCAAACGTGTTAGTTGTAGAAAAAGCTTATATAAATTGTACAATTGTACAAAAATTATCACCAGTTTATTTAAATAATTGGTAACAACCCGCGTCTTCTGCGAATAATTCAACTATTGTATCTGTTTTTTTTACTGGACTACTTTCAGTCTCATAACTTTGGCTTAACTACTGGCATCTTTTTTTTAGTTACACTAGGCGCCCGGACTTCAAACAGAATCAGTGCTTCAAAATTCATATAAGCTTAGGTACAGTTAACTATCAACTGATGATACTCGTAGGCGGATGCTAATTAAAAATCAGACATATTGTATTTATTCGTCTCCTTCACTCATCTACAATTCACATATCTCGCTATCTCTGTCGGTTTGACCTTTGTATCGATATTGCCCTTACACTAGTAAATGAAACGCATATAATTTAAAATAACTAAGATAGATTGATATGGACCAACCAGTATGAACAGTCTGGTAGACACTGATTGAAAGTGAAGTAATAATGCTTCCAAGATATGCGTTCATATTAAGAACTCGACAGTAGCCTACCACTGCTAACAAAATGTATGAACTCTTTCATACCTTCAAGGCATTAAAAGTGTTAAGCACGCTCGCTACTTATCCAAAGGCACAATAAATCAGACATAAAAAAGGCAACAGCGAACATCGTTAAAAACACCTAGATTCCGAAGTGAATAAATCAAGTCGGGAACGACTGCAGTACCGGATCAGCCGGGTAATCCCTCGGCTGGTAACCGGTTGTAACCGGATTTAGCTGGATATACCCGGCCGGGGCACCTGTGATAACGCCGACGCGCTTCAATGGCCGCGTTGGCTGTACGCTTTTGTTGGCAAATTTGTTTTAACGCTGGTTGTAATTGTTTGTAGGTCTCGGGTTTAATTGAGTAAATACTTTTACGAGATTGTGTTTAAAGTGGATGGTTCTGCCGAGTTTTGGACGATACTTTGTCTGATAGTGGTGAGTAGGCATTCGCTAATAATAATAATAATAATTCACTCATTTATTCAGACAACAAAGATCCATACATTATTAGTAATTTGCTTATAACTATGTTAGTATACATATTGGACGAGTGATAGTGCGGTATTAATTAAATTTTTTACAATACTTACAATATTGTTTATTGAATATTAAATCCATCTAGAAAAGCAAGATGGAGGGAGAATCGTGATTTAAAAAAAAATGAACCAGTTCGATTCTTGATTTGTCTTCAGCAGTAGCAAGTTTGCACTTACTTTGATTTTTATGTGTTAATTTTCAAAAAGAAAAATTCTGTACGAGTGTAAGAAATAACGTCAATTAAAACTTAGTCTAATTTAAGTATTGAAAAGAAAAAAGCGTTTGCAAAGTTTTATCCAGAAACACATTTATTCTTGACAAAATATCTAATTCAATTCCTTCCCGAGTAACGTAAATCTAGAATCAAAATGTAGGTTAGCAATAAAATATTATTTTATGATTTTTATTCTTGGGCCAAGTCGGGAAAGTTTTCGTTTCGGTCCCGATATTCGTATCACGTACCCGGGTAACCGGGTTAGAGTGGAGTTTCTTAGAAAACTGAAAAATTATGACATTTACTTCTACCCGCTTTAGTATAAGTGAAGTCTAGCTATTTGATCCGGATATCCGGAAAAAGACTGGTGAGTAGGTAGTGTAGGGCTATGATATAGTTTAGAATGTTAGAGCAGATTTTTGTACAATGTTCCAATAACAATCCGGGTAATATTTTAATGAATATGTTTCAAAAATAAAGCTAATACTTACTTTCTATACGTATTATACTATAGAACTCAAATAGAATAGTGATAGCGCACCAATTAGTCCTTCCATTGACCGTGCTAGTAGTGCTCGTAAAAGTACCTTCTATTAGACAACACATCATTGAATTACTTCGCAGGTTTGTGCAGGTTTCCTCGCGATTTTTCCTTTCACCGAAAAACTCAGAGGTGCGAGTTCAGATTTGAACACACAATCCTCTGCTTTTTGTTTCTAAAATGAAAATTCAACACAACTCTTTGACATAAGACCTCACCTACCAACCGGTTTAA
The DNA here is from genome assembly GCF_025370935.1 of Choristoneura fumiferana. Taxonomy (NCBI): domain Eukaryota; kingdom Metazoa; phylum Arthropoda; class Insecta; order Lepidoptera; family Tortricidae; genus Choristoneura; species Choristoneura fumiferana. The sequence continues at coordinate 884,710 of NC_133491.1, forward strand.
ATGAAAATAAAAAATTCAAACAATTCAAGTTATAATAATGGCGACTGGATAGCTAAGTTGTAAGTGACCCAGAGTGACCCTGACTGCGAAGCTAGCGGTTGCAGGTTCGATAGGTACCTATTTGCGGGTTAATATTTGTATATTGAATACCAGTATTTGTACTTGAATCTTGGATATTTAAGTAGGTATATACATATATTTATATGTATGTCTATCCGTTGTCTAGCACCCATAGTGCAAGCTTTGCTTAGTTAGGGGCTAAGTCAATTGGTGCAATTGTCCTAAGATATTATTATTATTAATTAGGTATAATTAAATAGTAAGAAAATATTTAACACCAACAGTCACAGAATACAGAAACAATCGCTACATGACAAAAGTGAAGATGAAAAAAATTACGCTACACATAAAGTATATGTGAAAAATATAAGTCAGCTGTAAGTACCAGCATTTTGTAATTTTTGTTATATTTGTTAAAATTGTTACCTTTTTTTTCTTTTATTAATTATAGTTTATCCTTATAGTCTGTAATTATAAGTGTAAATATTTGTTTTGCCAACCTCTTTAGGACTAAGACCTGTAATGTAACTTGTTGTATTTTTGATCTTTAATAAATGATCTTTAAAGTGACGAAGCACTTCCAACAGCCAAAAATATCCCTAAACCATGAATATTAAATCAACACGTTTATTTCCATCATAATGCACACTCTTCCAGGCATCTTACCTTTCATATTCCAGACGCTTCTCTGCCTAACCGAGCGCGCACGTGACAGCGTGAACCGGGAATAACCGGGTATACGTATAACCGGATATACTTATAACCGGGTATACTGAGCATGCTAGTGTGTATGCGGATTTTCGTGTGAAGACGAGCGTGCTAGGGCGGTGAATGTGAAAACTGGTTGAAGACTAGTAACTTTATAAATGCGAAAGTATATGTTTCTTATTTTTTAACTACTGGTTTATACAGTGTGCTAGAAAACCAGATGCGGATATTTTGAGAAATTTAAAAATACAGTTAATGTTAATGCGAGGATGATTATTTTTGGACGGAATGGTATTTTTGTATGAAACAAAAAATACTAGCACACAATACTTAAATAATTTATGTGTATCACAATTGATTCTTAGGTTATTAATTACATACCCTAAAAATATCCGCACCTAATTTTCTAGCACCTTATATACCTACATATAGCCGGATAATGTAAAACTGACAGCCATGGTGCTGTTGGGTACGTACTTACTCGTACAGTAGGTATATTAAGTGGGTACATTGCGTTGATTAGGTCGAGTCCAGGGTACGCAGTTGGTGGTTTGTATCACTGCTAAGCACTGAAAGTAGTCAATCGACATACCACCCCTCCCCGAAAAAAAGTCTTTCTGTAAGAACTTAACGAAACGCCACACTTTTCCATTTCACTTCCAACAATAAAAGTTACCCAATGTTTTTATCACTCGCTCAAAATGTCATGAAATAACATAAACATGCCTTAAAAACTCATTTTGCACCCCACAACACTGCACTTTAATATTTTTCGCATTAGCGTTTTTCTCGTTTGCTCAAACAGCTGAACAAACATTGTGGCGGTTTTTACAGGGTCCCGAACAGCGCGGTACGTTTGCGCTTTTGTTTTTTACGTGGAATTATAATTTTTATGTTTGAATTATGTAATTCAGAGTTGTTTGAAATTTACATAAGCGTGCTTTACGTTTACAATAGGCTAAGAGCGAGTCTAATCACGTTAAAAAATACATGTTTCTGATTTGAGTCTCTTCTAATTCATAAATTTACTAGCATTTGCTCGCGACTCCGTCTTCGAAAAATTCATTCATACCGTGGGAACTATCCAATTTTCCCGAAAAAAAACTGTCCTGTATCCTTCACTGGGTCTCAAAATATCTTCGTACATAATATATATGTACACATAAATCGCTTTAAAGGTTTAAGCGTGAACACGTAACAGACAGCTAAACATACTTTCGCATTTATAATACGAGTATTAATAAGGGTTTTACTTTTTTGAACATGAAACTACCGTGAGACTCACTCATATTAAATATAATGACCCGGATAACTCACGTCTTAAATCGAGTTTAGCTCGACATGTTTCGGGCTAATCCGTAGCCCTTCGTCTTCGGAGCAACGCGACTCAGCGGCTGCTGCAACACGCGCACTCGAGCTAAACTCGATTTAAGACGTGAGTTATCCGGGTCATTATATTTAATATGGTTTTACTTTTATTATTTGTTCGTATCACCAACCATCATACAGTCATGCAACCATCGTAATTCACATTATGAGCCATGTTAATTTCAAGTGTCTACCTCTGACAATCAAATTGTTACAGCACTTTTTGACGACCGGATGGCCGAATGGTTAGAGACCCTGACTACGGGTTCGATTCCCGGCCGGAGCAGATATTTGTATGAATAATACGAATGTTTGTTCTCGGGTCTTGGATGTTTAATATGTGTTTAAGTATGTATTTATCTATATAAGTATGTTTATCCGTTGCCTAGTATCCATAGTACAAGCTTTGCTTAATTTGGGACTGGGTGAATGGGTGACAAGTGTCCCATGTATTGTTTTTTTATTTTTTTTCTTACTCTGACAGTTGGACAGACAGTTGAGCGAGGCTCACACATGTATCGCACAGACATAGTCGCCTTGCACGAGTAGTGATGGAATAGCAAGGTGAAATAGTTAATTGTAGTTCATTGATATGGACATCTCCAAAGTCTGAATCAATTATGCAACATTAAACTAACACGGAAAATAATTCAAGTCGCATTACATGGCACCGTCCAATCGATCGCTTTTAAACTCATTGACACTGCGGCTACGCAATGTACGCAACTTGTAAAACTGTTCGTGTAAACATAGCTTAAAAGCGGCGTTCCATTTACCTGAGTCGTAACGCAAGGGGGCGCTTAAGCCACGGACTTAGGCGTATCAATTTAACGATACGACCCGCTAGGTTAACGCACACCTGCGCCTGCCATAGAGTAGCTTAGGCTATTGTTTATGGATGCGATAGTTTCTTCCTGCGGGGTTGGCTGTGAAATTGGTGTTTAAGTATAGATGAATCATCATCCCAGCCTATAAACATCCCATTGCTGGGCACAGGCCTCCTCTCAGAACAAGAGGGCTTGGGCCATAGTTCCCACGCGGGCCCAGTGCGGATTGGGAACTTTGCACACACCATTGAATTGCTTCGCAGGTTTGTGCAGGTTTCCTCACGATGTTTTCCTTCACCGCAAAGCTCGTGGTAAATTTCAAATGTAATTCCGCACATGAATTACGAAAAACTCAGAGGTGCGAGCCGGGGTTTGAATCCACGACCCTCAGCTTGAGAGGCGATAGGTCAAACCACTATGCCACCACGGCTTGCAGTATATATGAATGAACTAATAGTATACGAGTAGTAAAGGTGTTTTCTCCATAGAACACTTAAATTGTGGAATGAACTTCCTGTCGTGGTTTTCCCAGCGAGTTACAGCACGGAGGTCTTCAAAGGGGGTATAAAAAGGTTAATGCAGGGTCGGCAACGCGCGAGTGATACTTCGGTTGTTGCAAGCGTTCCTAGGCGGCGGTAATTGCTTAACATCAGGCGGGCCGCATGCCTGTTTTCTACTGACGTGGTATAAAAAAAGTACAGGGGTAATACGGACTATCCAATTCTGCAACTGAAAAATCTTGTATCTCAAATCAATACGTCAACATGATTGACCCCTTTAAATGCTCTGCCGGCTTCTGTGTTCCTTGATCGCTAAAATCTGGCCGTCTTCAAATCTAGGGTGACTAGGTATTTATTGGGCAAGCGTACTTCATCTTAGACCACATCAGGCGTGATTGTGATGAAGCCTATTCTGTGTAAAAAAAGTCCATACCGTAAACTGCTTCAACTTTGCCCTCTGGCCCCAACATTGCCTGATTTGATTTTGAATCGATAACTTAGCACTCTTATAGGTTTTTAACTTTTATCTACACGGGAATTTTTAATACGGGGGGATAAAAGTTTAAAAACCTAAAGGGTGCTAAGTTATAGACTCTAAATCGAATCAGGCAATGTTGGGGCCAGAGGGCAAAGTTGAAGCAGTTTACGGTACCTAAAGTTAATTTTAAAAAATTATCGCTTTTTAGGCACGAGCTCTTTTAAAAGTAAAATGCTTTGTCAATTATTACTTATACCTCACAGACACCAGCTTTAGCGTTTCACGATGATTTATTTATCTCCTATGAAAACCTAAGTATGAGACTGTATGAGTACTTATGTTTCTATAATTGTTTAGTTTTTATTTAAAAACTATTGCGAATATCTATGAAACATTTTTTATTAACAAATTATACAGCAAATATAGCTCCAAAACGAAATTCCTTTACCACGTCCATATAAAAATGTATCCCATTTCCAAGACTACCTTTTACGCGTTACCCTTATAGGCATAATAAAACCGACATTGTATCATCATTGCACTCTGCAGATAGATTCTTTGGCAAAAGTATCCTGGTATAAAAGTGGAGTGGATCTTAGTAATAAATCTTTCCCGGATGAATCTAATGAAGTATTGTCTCCAAGAAGTTTAATTAGATATTTAAGCTTGATGTAGGTAGGATTTCTGAAAATTACAGATATATAATGAGATATACTGTTTATGGAATGTGAACTTAGTTAGAAGCTGTTTCTGTTTAGCATTTGAAATAAATACCGACCAATTAAGTTTAGATCTTCAATTTTCGATATCATTCGAAAGTAAGGGAAATTCTTTTGATTTCCTTAAAACCTAAACATAAAATTAATTCATAATTTGACATTAAAGACATAATTTGCATTTTTTTTCTTATCACTTAATTAAGTTTCAATTTAGTTACGTCATCATCCCAGCCTTTACACGCGTCCCACTGCTGGGCACAGGCCTCTTCTCAGAATGAGAGGGCTTGGGCCGTAGCTCCCACGCGGGCCCAGTGCTGATTAGAAACTTCACACACACCATTGAATTGCTTCGCATGTTTGTGCAGGTTTCCTCACGATGTTTTCCTTCACCGTAAAGCTCGTGGTAAATTTCAAATGTAATTCCACACATGAATTTCGAAAAACTCAGAGGTGCGAGCCGGGGTTTGAACCCACGACCCTCTGCTTGGTGAAACCACTCGGCGACCACAAAAAATAATAACTAAGAAAACTTAATGTACATTAATTGTTATTAATTTAATTTACTCATCTGCACATTGGTAATCGTAACATTAAGAAAAATAAAATGAGAGAAGAAATACAATGCTGATGCGATTTTTCCTGGCGCCATTTTTCCCACGCATAGTTTTATTTTGCAATAAACATTTTTTCAAAATTGCATCAATAACGGCTAAAGCGATAAACAATCGTTGGCCGTATCACGAGCAGATACAAGCAAATTCAATCGAATGCGGGTATTAATTAAAAATTCATTCGGAAATGAAACCGATCCCGATTGATTACTGCGTGGAATGAAACGTGGGGCAAGGTACGCTCGGTACCAGAAGTCATTCATAAAAAAAAAAATGTAACTTATTTTTAGGACCTTGTCTATTCTTTGGTGCTATCTGTAACCTATGGCTGGCCGGATTTCAACATAAGAGTTATCAAAGTCAAAGTCAAAATATCTTTATTCAATTTAGGCTATAACAAGCACTTATGAATGTCAAAGTGTATCATTAGATTCGAAATAGCTTTAAAGTTTAACAGCCGGTCAGGATTTTGAATCCCGAATGAAACTTTAAGTTAATTAACAGCGTTCTTAACTACTGGACTTGTTTTTCTTTTATTTATTTTTTTCAGTTATGGCACTCGTCTTATGAGTATCATGATTGAGTTTGAACTCATTTGGCGTCGTGAGTGAAACAAAATAGATTTTAGTTTGAAACCTAATCCTACTTAATATTATAAATGCGAAAGTTTGTGAGTGAGTGAGTGAGTGAGTGAGTGAGTGAGTATGTTTGTTACTCTTTCACGCTGAAACGGTTGGACGGATTTGGATGAAATTTGGTATGTAGATAGTTGAACATCTGGAATAAAACATAGGCTACTTTTTATCCCGATATTCCACGGATAGGGATAAAATCTCGAAATATCAACCGCTGGGCTTAGAGTCATGAAATTTGATAAGTAGGTAGCTGGACGTTTGAAATAACACATATGCTACTTTTTATCCCATGGGATAGGGATAAAATCTTGAACTAATAACCGCTGGGCTTAGAGCCCTGAAATTTGGTATGTAGATAGCTGAACATCTGGAATAAAACATAGGCTACGTTTTATCCCGATATTCCCACGGGATAGGGATAAAATCTCGAAATAACAACCGCTGGGCTAAGAGTCATGAAATTTGATAAGTAGGTAGCTGGACGTTTGAAATAACACATAGGCTACTTTTTATCCCACGGGATAGGGATAAAATCTTGAACTAATAACCACTGGGCTTAGAGCCCTGAAATTTGGTATGTAGATAGCTGGAAATTATGGAATAAAACATAGCCTACTTTTTATCCCGATATTCCCACGGGATAGGGATAAAATCTTGAAATAATAACCGCTGGGCTTAGTCATGAAATTTGGTATGTAGGTAACTAGACGTCTGGAATAACACGTAAGGGACTTTTTGACTCGATATTCCCACGGGATACTTAGGGATAAAATCTCTAAATAACAACCACTGGGTTTAGAGCCATGAATTTTGGTATGTAGGTAGCTGGACCTCTGGAATAACACACAGGCTAATTTTTATCCCGATATTCCCACGGGATAGGGATAAAATCTTGAAATAATAACCGCTGGGCTTAGAGTCATGAAATTTGGTATGTAGGTAGCTAGACGTCTGGAATAACACGTAAGGGACTTTTTGACTCGATATTCCCACGGGATACTTAGGGATAAAATCTCTAAATAACAACCACTGGGTTTAGAGCCATGAATTTTGCTATGTAGGTAGCTGGACCTCTGGAATAACACACAGGCTAATTTTTATCCCGATATTCCCACGGGATAGGGATAAAATCTTGAAATAATAACCGCTGGGCTTAGAGTCATGAAATTTGGTATGTAGGTAGCTAGACGTCTGGAATAACACATAAGCGACTTTTTGACCCGATATTCCCACGGGATACCTAGGGATAAAATCTCGAAATAACAACCACTGGGCTTAGAGCCATGAAATTGGGTATGTAGGTAGCTGGACCTCTGGAATAACACAATCTATTTTTTACCCCGATATTCCATCGGGATAGGGATAAAATCTTGAAATATTAACCGCTGAGCTTAGAGTCATGAAAATTGGTATGTAGGAAGCTGGATGTCTAGAAAAACACATAGATGACTTTTTGACCCGATATTACCACGGGATACCTAGGAATAAAATGTCGAAATAGCAACCGCTAGGCTTAGAGGCATGAAATTTGGATGTAGGTAGCCGTATGTCTGGAATAACACATAAGTACGCTACTTTTATCCCGATATTCCCACGGGATAGTTTTGTAACTAAGGGACCCCATACAACCCCGTATTATTATTATTATTATTTTGTATTTTTTCTTTAATTGTATACTGTAGTTTTTAAGTATTTTATTTGTAATTATTTTATTTTGAAAAAATGACTTTCTGCCAAGTTTCTTGCGGCGCATTCTTCTTGGCAATGATGGTCTTTCCGAAAGCGCTGGTAGTTTAAAAAATGAGATGTAAAAGTGCCCATTGCGGCCTATTTACTGAATAAATGATTTGAATTTGAATTTTGCATTTGAATTTGGATAGGGAAAAATTTTGAAACTTCAGCACTGGGTTTAGTCTTGAATTTTGTACAGTTATTCACAACACAGCCTCAATGAAGACCACGATATAAATATTGGAAATTTCCAGGGGAATTTTGTAAAATCCCGAAAATTTCAATTGCAGCTACCACACCGAATAGTTTACGCGTGCGAAGCCGCGGGTAAAAGCTAGTGTATCATAAAAAAAACAGCTAACAAGCCACTTGGTACTGAGGAGAACGTAGGTTGAAAACATATTTCCACTGAAGTATTATAAATTAAAGCACTGAATTTAAGTGCACATAATGGGAACGAGCGTAAAATATGTTAAAAAAATATCTCTTATTATTACTATTTCATCGTGAAAATATATTTTACAACAGAAAACTGACATTAGGAATTAAATTTAAATTTAAATAAAACCATCAAAACATCTTAAACTTAACATACCTAACTAAATAAATAACTAAAAAAAAAAAAACTTATGACTTGTACGAGCCGTAGTTGAACGTTGTTTAGTCTGCATCTGTTAATAACTTTTGTCGATGACTGTACAAGGAGCGAAACGATTATGGACTTTTTGATTAATTAGATTTTTGTGCAAACACGAGCATGTCAATGGCACGTGACGTACAATCAGCGTTTATGATGGTCACGGTCGAAGAACAGGTATTGCTTCAACACCGTTATTCACTGGCATCGCTACGTAATTTTGGGATTTACGATCCTCAAGGAATATGTTGTCCTAATATCTGGTAGCATGGTTAACGGTTGTATTGCTCTGAGTATGAACCCTGATTGAGTTCGAAACGCGTCAGTGTAGTGTGATTCCGTACCGTCACCGTTTAATAAGCAGCGGTATGGTGATCCTTAATTTCTTCTTTTTTATTTAAACTTATATTTTTGAAAAATTTCTCCTTTGTTATATAGATAAATAAACGTTAATATTAATAAATTGATAGCTGCAGTGTTGCGTAAGATCTTTTTCCATTGAATGATTAATAAAATACGTTAAATAGTACATTCGGTAGTTATTCTTAAAATCCATTTTGCTCTTCATAAAGTACACTTAGGACTCGTGGGAATATTATGCTTCGTAATGACATTGTCGAATCCCTATAAGTACTAGGTACAATATTGGAGGAAAAGGCTACTTTTTTAATACAGCCCATTTTGAGATACAATCATTTACTTCAAAATGGATGGAGCCTAGCCTCATATCAATAACATGAATGCCCAAAATCAGCGAACCTGTATCTCTGTGTGCTCAGTCGTTTGATACCCCTGGTCCTGTACTGCGAAGTTCAAAATTCGAACTTCATATCTTGCCGTCCCACTGACGCTTTTATTATTTAATACGAAAGCGAGAGAGACGGTACGATACGAACCTCGTTTTTCTAAATTAGTAGTCGACCTGACCTAAATACCTTCGGGTTACCTCTTTCCATAGGGTTTGTTGGGTCTTGATAACGGTTCTTTTACTTTCGAGTCAAATTTTACATGTTGAAGTGTTCTGGTGATTAGTTGACTAATTTGGTACGCATAATTCACGCTTAAGGTAACTGTTAAACATTTTTGGGTGACATTTTGTAAAGGGGTAGTTTGTGACCCTGAGAACGTCACAGATATTTTTTATCCTAGAACATTGCGTCAACAAATTATCGATAAACGAGTTTACAGACAAAATCGAGGGTAATAAGTTAGTTATGCTTTATCCCGGGACCATGAAACTTTCCACAGGACGCAAAGTTGCAACCAATAGTTACAATACTTGATAATTTACGCCGAAAATCTAGAAATGGAGAAACCGACGTTCATTTAATTTCAATTATTTATTACCGGACTTCTAGGCGCTTGAGTGGGGGGGGGGGGGGTATTAACCCCCATAAAACATCCCAGCACATGGCAACAAGAGTGTGAATGTATCGAACGTTTTAGATCTACGCTCGAAAACATGCTACCCTTTTCTGTAACAAATGAGCCTACATTTCACTGGATATGGTGTAACGGAGAAAAATTCACGGATATATCGCGCGACTATATGGGATGGAATAGAATCTATCTCGTGGATTGACTGTGCTGAATCATGTGAGATTTTAATGACAAGCTCTTCTTGAGCTATTTTCAAATCTTGTAATTAAAAATCTGTCACTCACTTCATCATCATCATCATCATCCCAGCCTATATACGTCCCACTGCTGGGCACAGGCCTCCTCTCAGAACAAGAGGGCTTGGGCCATAGTTCCCACGCGGGCCCAGTGCGGATTGGGAACTTCACACGCACCATTGAATTGCTTCGCAGGTTTGTGCAGGTTTCCTCACGATGTTTTCCTTCACCTCAAAGCTCGTGGTAAATTTCAAATGTAATTCCGCACATGAATTTCGAAAAACTCAGAGGTGCGAGCCGGGGTTTGAACACACGACCCTCTGTTTGAGAGGCGATAGGTCAAACCACTAGGCCACCACGGCTTATGTTCACTTATCGCTCACTTTTAGTGGTCAGATTGATTTGAATTGACTACGAGAGTATGGGAGTTGGACCAAGTGCTGCACAAACTAAGCACACAATGACTGACTAACCGGCTTAAAGAATGGAGTCATCCAAGTAACCACGAAAACAAGTTTCTACCATTTGAAGGCTTTATCTACCTCAGCACGAGCCGCAAGAGTGATAGAAGCCCAATAGATAGATAGTAATTATTTAGGTACGGAAGACGATCACAAGTCTACACTCCAGCTGGCTTATGCTGAGACACCGATTTCAAAGTGGTAGAAAATTATGTTCATGGTTTTTTTGAGGCTGTTAAATTTTCTGTTATATTTTTTATCTAATATTTTAAAACTACCCTTAACCTTTTATGTATTTCCTTATATATTTCTTTCTAGCATATAAATAACCCTAATAATACAGTGACAATAGCTGTCGCTCACTAGATGGCGCTAGGGCGTGGATTCCGCAAATATTTGCCGTTTTAAACCTACCCTTTGTCCGGGTCTCGTGATTTATATTACTTGTTATGTCACTGTGTAATGCGATGGAGAAACGCCGCGTTTTTAACGAGCGTTTTTGTGAACTTTGGTACAGTATTTGTTTAAAATAAATGCACTGTATGTTGAATTTGTTGTGATAGTTTTGATAGCAAATCAGATTTGTTCACTGATTAATTAAAAATAATTAAATACGACTTGAAACGCAAGATGCAGAATAAATTGAAATTCTATATACAAAATTGCTGCCAAGTACAACAATGCATACGACGTCAAAAATTACTAGTTAAAAAGAAATCGGTGCCGTTGTTAAGTTTCTACTCTTTTATATCGTACTATGTGTAAACTAAGTCGATATTCGACTTTTTACCATACTACTACTCGTATAAATCTCTCAATTCACTTGTTCGAATAGGTACTCTGGTAAAAGATTTTCTAAAACAGTGATTTTATCAGAACGTACAAATTAATTATTTTCGTGAATAACTATAAAGAAAAAAGAAAACAACAAGCTGTGACTTTAAGTTTTAGCTAAACTCAATTTTCTCAGTTTTGAGAAACCGTTTAAGCCGTGGTGGCATAGTGGTTTGACCTATCGCCTCTCAAGCTGAGGGTCGTGGATTCAAACCCCGGCTCGCACCTCTGAGTTTTTCGAAATTCATGTGCGGAATTACATTTGAAATTTACCACGAGCTTTGCGGTGAAGGAAAACATCGTGAGGAAACCTGCACAAACCTGCGAAGCAATTCGATGGTGTGTGTGAAGTTCCCAATCCGCACTGGGCCCGCGTGGGAACTATGGCCCAAGCCCTCTTGTTCTGAGAGGAGGCCTGTGCCCAGCAGTGGGACGTTTATAGGCTGGGATGATGATGATGATGAGAAACCGTTTCTTTTTTTTAACCGCGCGTTTCCTCGGCGAAGGCAAAGGGTCCGCATTTGTCAGCTGTAACAAATAGCACACTTATGTCGACAAACAAAATGGCGGCCAACTATTATTGTGCTGAGTTATCCCGGTTTTTCAGAGCTTTTTGTTGCTTTGAGGAATCGCCGACTTTTGAGGGGGGGATTAAAAGGGTATTCATTTAGGAAGACACGGTTAGGATTGAGTGACAGCGTAGCAGTTTGGCCAGCAACTGCTAGTGGAAAAATGACGGGAAATTTATGTTTAAGGCTTTACACTCAAGTGAAAAACATGTATGTATGTAATCGAACCACTCAAAAATATTTTACCACGGCCGTATTACCACGGCCGTATTACGTCGACATAAGACTGTGGTACATATTTTTGAAACGTTGAATGAGTCCATATTTTTATACTCGACTTTACTTCAATATTATGTATGTAAGAGTACCTTGGTCCTTGACTGTTAGCCCAGAGAGGCTCAGAGTCACGCAACAAGCTATGGAGAGCAATGCTCGGAGTTTCTTTGCGCGATAGAATTCGGAATTCAAAAATTTGCCGAAGAACTAAAGTCATCGATATAGCTCGGTAGTTGAAGTAGCAATGGGCGGATTACATCGCTCGAATAACCGATAACCGTTGGACCACGTGCGACCACGGATCGGAACACGAAGCATTAGCAAGTCTCCCACTAAGTGGACCGCGATGGTCATGAATGGTGATTCCGATCTATCGTTTTCGTTCCTTTAAAGTTTTTCCTCACTTATAGATCTAAGGTAGGAAAAAGCAGTTGTTCTATGAAAGGAACTAGTGAGAAAACTCCTGCAAGTTATCCTTATTTCTTTAGTACTAACTAAAGTCTTCTTTGCCCCCAGGATCTCCAGTCTGAGATCGAGACCCACCGCGATGTGTACGCATCACTCACCGGCACCGGGCGCCGGTTGCTGGGCTCACTGTCCTCGCAAGAAGATGCCGTTATGCTGCAGCGCCGGTTGGATGAGATGAACCAGCGCTGGCACCATCTCAAAGCCAAGAGCATGGCTATCAGGTTAGTAGTTAAAATTAATATAACAGTCACCTAATCGTATGTAGGTATAGATGTAGTATAGGTAAGATTATTGCCGGACCGATACAACTTGGGGATCTTCAAAAGACTAGCCGACTCTTTCCTCAAAAGGCCGGCAATGCATGCGAAATTCATCTAATGTTATGGGTGTCATTGGGTGGGAATTGCTTTCTATCAGGTGATCTGCCTGCTCGCTTGCCCTCAATCATATAAAAAAAAACTTGTACTTAATTATATTATGTAGTAATGCACGGAATTGATATAAGACTCAAGTAATTTTTCCAAAATGGAACGTCGACTTAAGTATCCATACAGACCCGTTACTATACCGTACATACAACAGGTAATTTAATTTTACTGAAGTTTTGACCCTACAAACGCTTTTTTGACCCAAATAGTAACAGAATTCCTTTTGCCATAGGAATTTCGTTTAATTCGTCTGCACCATAACTGAGTGCAACATTATCTTGCGACGTGAGGCATTGCAAATTATCTTCTTGTTGTTTCCCATTCAAGCGCTATGGGACCCGTGTTCCCCAAGTCCCGTTTGTAGACTAATAAGGCATCTAGCGTGGATCCTAATCTGTTATTTATGCAGTGAATTCCTCTCTAATTGGCACTTTATCATTGCCCAGAGCATGCCAAGGGACGTGGGCGAAGCTAGGAAACAATAAACTGTCTGCTTCAATTAAATATCACTATAAAGTTTGTATTATTTTGATTTGTTCGATGATATACTTACATAAATTATAATGGGGAAGGCCTATGTTCAACAGTGGACGTCCTACGGCTTATAAGATGACGATGATGATATAAATTTCTTAACTAGTCGTCGCGGCCCAGGACTTTTGTGACAGGATTTAGCAACGTGCAATATGTCGTCCACATATATAGCCATGTATGAAAATTCTTGCGGCGCATTCTTCTTGGCAATGATGTCTTTCGAAAGCGCTGGTAGTTAAAAAAAATGACGTGTAAAAGTGCCCATTGCGGCCTATTTACTGAATAAATCATTTGAATTTTTTGAATTTTGAATTTTGATGTGCAATTTATTTCTATCATAATAAAACAATATTTTTCACTTTTCATGCTCGTAAAGTTCGTGTTTATGCTGTATCTGGGCGAAATAAAATGACTTTTTAAGCTCTAGTGCATAAAATAAAATCTTCGTCTAAGACCAACGTAATCAGGTGTCAACAGCCACAAACAAAAGTTTCTACATATTTAAAAAAAATATATAAAACTAAAAATCAATTTAATTCACTATAAATAAGTCCACCAGATAATCTTTTTATAAATAAATATATAAGTAAATCAATCAAAATATAATAAATAAAATAAAAAATGGTATTATGTAATAATGCATAAAAATAAAAGTACATAGAAAGTGAATAATTGTTTCCACTGTTGCTATTTCATTTCCTCGCAATCTAAGTGAAAAGCAGAGTGTTAAAACTCGAGCATCAAACCCACTTTCCCCTCGACGTGTCTATCCAAACTCGCCGTACCGGCTATATGAACGTCTTGGGGAAAATGGCTCGTTTTATGCTCTTGTTGTACAATCTACTATTAAGTAGGTAGGTAGGTACATAATTAATTGAACATTACTCATTCAAGTAATATTCAAGTACAAATGGTATACCAACCGTATCATACATACTTAAACCAATTATCTAAGGCTAAAAATGAAAACGAGCAAGCGGGTCATCTGACGGTAAGCGTGTTCACCACTAACCATGATAATCAGCAACTCTAATAGAGACACAGGATGCCAGTTTTCATAGACCTTAATATAATTTTTGCCGCGTTTTATGTTCAATACATACCCTTTCATGTGTACTTTAACAATTTATTAAAGATCAATGCAATAATCAAGTATTGTTGCCGAGTAAAGACTGTTCCTAACCTTTTGCCGCCTTAAGGGCCCCAACTCCCCCAAATTTGAGGGTTTTAATTCCCCCTACCATAATCAGGAGACAATTTCACGTAGCCCAAGGCTACCAATTACAAGCTGATGCTTTGAAGCCGAAATCTCGGTCATCTGTAAATTACGCGAATTATTGTAACAGGGTTATGACAATTTCAGGCGGAATTTTCAGGTATAAGCTGGTTAACACAGCAATTTGTGGGGAATTAGGTTTTTAGGTTATTTTAGGTTATTTTAGATTGAATAAGAAAGCAATTATTACTCCTCTGACAAAAGCCATCGTTATAAGGAACAAGCCGAACAAGTGAACGAAGCATGTTGTAATTTAAAAATCAAAGAGGCTGACTGCCTTTAAAAAAAAACATATTCCGTAGTTATAATTCTGTTAAATAACTTATAGTTCAATAGTCGGGATCCAAAATCATGATTAGCTGAAAAAAAACCAGTATTTTTTTGATATTTCTGTGAAAATGGCAGCTTAAAAGTGTTCTCATTTGATACCCATCTTGTTAAAAGTTTCAAAAGTCAAAAACAAATCCACAAACACCATTAACAGGATGTTCACATTTGTAGCATCTGCGTCCGGACGCCGGACGCGTCCGGGCAACGCAGTCCGGATAAGTCGATTACGGGTTGCCGCGGGCTGTCATTAATGCCCGTAATTGACTGTCAAACCTAGCAAGGCGCTGCGTGCGACGAATTATGTATTTAAATTTGAGTTATCTGGGTAATCAGAATTCTTCGAGAGCTTTTTATTGTGTACAATATGTTATACGTGTTTTTTTATAATAATTTGGTCCGCGTGTAGCGTTTTTTACAATCTGCAAATGGAAAATAAGAATAGGTAAGGTACCGTTACTTCAGTCTCTTTAAATCAGTCATGAACTTACATTAAAAACGAGGAGCTAGAACCCCTTTTTTTGAAGTAGAGTTAAAATTGCATTTTAGGTTAGTTTAGTTACATAAAAAAAAACAATTATGAACATTTTGGATCATTCGTTGATTAAAATTGAATAAACACGCCAACGGCTACAAAGGAGTGGGCATAGGTACTTAGGTAGGTAGACGTGTTAAGATTTTTTTTTCACTGTGTCAATTTTCCTAACTTATCCTCGTGGGGCCTAGCGTAATATACATATGACATAATATTTGAACTTTACTTGATCGACGTTTGGTTCAAATCGCTATAACAAAAATTTTACGTCGGTTACGATTATTAAATCTGCGCTCAAAGTTACGTGAGACTCGGTTGAGAAATACGACCTGTAGAGGAGAACAGACAGCTGTAAGTACAGCCGAGTAGACATACAAAATCATTTTTACCTAAGTTGAAACGGAGACACTTCACTCTCGCTCTATCAATTGTTACTTTGCTTGTTTGTACTTGTAGATCAACAAACTATCTAAAACACTCGCAAATTTTCTAAAACCTATATTGCCAGTAAATAATTAGTGCCTCCAGTGAAAAAGGGAATAACTCAAAATCGCTACTTTTCAGTAGAGGCAAAATACCTTTGTTTCGTCGTTTTTGGGTCTTTAGCGTTCAAAATTAGATTTTTTGATGGTTTCAAGCTTTAGGTATAGGTTATAGCTTTCGTTTAATGGATATTGTTTTAACATTAATTTATTCTTTACTTTTTTTTTGTTTTTTTTTTTCGAATTATCCCCTTAGTCACAAAAGCATAACGGTATAAGATGAATTGTGTTAGTCAATTCTGTGATACCTTAACATAAGACGACTTATTCCCTTAACTACGACTGTTCTACGGTTATAACAACACTTATTCTACCCAACTTATGCCTTTATGTGCACCGTGCTATAAGGGAATAATCGCTTTTAGTTCTATTTATATCTACAATGTTACGGAACAACACAAGTTGTGTCTTTTTGTAAAAAAAATAACTGCAGACGTGTCTTTAGGTTGGATGTTTTTTTTTAGTTAAAAGCACTTGTACCTTTAGACTGATAAAAAATTGCAGATAAGTAGAAATATGCCTTTAGAAACGGTGAGTTATGCCCATAGCGTAATCGAAAAAACTGGGTTAGGAGATAGCCAGAGATATGTCCTTTTGTCGCAATATGTAACCAAACACGCTGAATCCAATGGTGTAATAAAAGCATAAGGACATAACTCGTCTTATTCCCCTTTTCACTGGAGGCACTGAATTATTCGCGCTATACCTAACGCCCAGGGAAGTGTTGCCAGTCGTAAATAAAAAAATAATGGCTGTTTGTCGCTCATTGCCTCTGCCCTGATACTGGAAGTGTACTGAGCAAGAAAATTAAATGTTAGGCGTAGATCGTTAGGTCTATATAAGCCATATTGTCAACGGATCGACCACGGCGACGAGCGATGGCGCGGCGATTTCTCTGTTCATTGGTGGAGAGTCGTTCGCTACTCAGTGGTTAAACGATACCTACACAAAACAAGAATCGTGGGTTCAAATCAGGGCTAGCATATCTAAGTTTTTCAAAATTCACCGCGAGGAAGCCTACACAAACTTGTAAACCAATACAAAAAACTACGGCCCAAGCCCTCTCATATGTGGGCTTGCTGCCAACTAACATACAGTTAAATTTGTGTTTACGTATATAAATCAATACAGATTAAGTAACTGTAACACTCTGTATAAAACTCAGTTATTATTAGCATCCTGTACACATCTAATTAGATAAAATTATCATATTCATTAATGAATACAATCTCGCTAAGATATATACTAAAACCTGCATTCTTCCTGCAGGAAGAAGCTTAAAATGCTTCTCCTTTTGTTTCATTCAAGTTTTGTAATAATGGCGTGTCTTACAATACATTTTAAGAGGATTACACAAAAGGCGATTACGACGTTATAGCGACGCTTTTTACTCTAGCAAGACGCTAATTAACTTACAGCATAAAATTGTGTACACAGGCTGTTGCAAAATTCATGCGTTATTTCTAGACACAAACAAACGGTAAAAACGACGTTAACGGGCTACTTTTTGGCTTATTATTATTATGGGAAATTTTCAAAGTGACTTATATGTGACAATCCGTAGCAAAAGGGTCTTATGGCAGGCTGCAACGTTTCCGAGAATGCAACACGCAGACTGACGAAAAGTAGGACACAGAAAACCATAAGGAATATTTTTGGACAATAGATCATAATCCTAATAAGCTAAAAAGTAACCCGTTAACGTCGTTTAAACGTCGTTAAATTTACGCATTGTCACATATAAACAAAACGCTAATAATAACTGGCTATCTTAAACCACAATGTATATCATAGAAGGTTACATTCACACATTCGTTCATTTACTACATTTTTGCAATTTTTGCAATGAGTACTTTATGTGTTCAATCCAACTCTCCTGCCGACACCTATACTAACTATTGCGTTAAGATAGACGAAGTTGATTAGAATACTGATGGCCAGGACACGGTTTAATTATTACTATAATATGCATCCAAAATAGCACTAACAGATCCAGATCTGTCATGTTAGTTGATTTGCCACTTCAGTGCTAAATTCGTTTTAATAATCAATAAATTGAATTTAACCGTACGATCTACCTATCAAAAATATAACATAGTTTAAAATTATTACAAAAATGACACGTCATTGTTTGTATCGTCTGAAATTGTTAGTTATTAAAAATGAATTTTGATCGCTTTTAAATATATTTTCAGAATAGAATCCATACATTATTGGTGCTAACGTAGCTTACGAATTTCGGTAGTAGATGAATCAATAGAATATTATTTTTTATGAGTACTCAAAATTTAATTATTTTATTTATTGAAATTATAAAATTTTGATGCCCCTAATTATTTGGAATAGCATATATATTTCGTTTAATATGTGCGTCTGTATAAAACAATTATACCTCAATTTGTTTCCAAAATAGGCTGTTTTATTTCCACATTAAAAGGGATGCGTCGTTTTAAAATCATGCTGTATATAAGAAGAGTAACGGACAATACCAGAATCATAAAATTAGCATCATAAAAGTTCTGCGTTATTAAATAGCTCCAAAATTTCTAATTTCCCTTTTATGATCATTTGTGATGTTCGCTTTCAAATATGTATCTTTGATCAGTTTATAGTCAACCATATTGTTTTACGGGATTATAAAAAGTATTTCATAGACTGTAAAACATAAATGATCCTTTTAATTAAAATCCAATAGAATTAAAAAAATTAAAATACAATTCTAACGATACAATCGTTGTTTTTTTCTAATCATCATCATCCATCATCATCCCAGCCTTTATACGTCCCACTGCTGGGCACAGGCCTCCTCTCAGAACAAGAGGGTTTTTTCTAATATCGCTTGTGGAAAACACGCGCGATTAATCGGTATCTAGCGGGCGTTTAAAAAAGAAGATTATGTGTTGTGGTTGTATTAATACCAATAAATGACTTAAATAAATGACTTGATGATGATTTGGATTTGTTGTGTATGTGTACTGTATAAATGTTTATGTATTCTCGATATTGCTGTAATGTAATGTAAATTCACCACCTGCTAAAATTTATTCCTTACTTCTCCATCCATTCCATTGTACAGGTTGCCTGGAAGAGATCGCTCTAAAGCAATAAGGCCGCCTATTTCTTACCTCAGAAAGTCTCTTTGTATATAACGGCTCGCACCTCTGAGTTTTTCGAAATTCATGTGCGGAGTTACATTTGAAATTTACCAAGAGCTTTGCGGTGAAGGAAAACATCGTGAGGAAACCTGCGAAGCAATTCAATGGTGCGTGTGAAGTTCCCAATCCGCACTGGGCCCGCGTGGGAACTATGGCTCAAGCCCTCTTGTTCTGAGAGGAGGCCTCTGCCCAGCAGTGGGACGTATATAGGCTGGGATGGATGGATGGATATAACTGTTTTTCTGTACTGCTTCCTATGTGTTGGTGCGCAATAAACAGTTATTGTATTGTATTGTATTACTCGTTTTGATGTTTTTTTTTTATATGCAATTATAGACAATATCATAAAGTGGTTACGATACGTATCAGATCTAGGATTTATTAGAACATTTGTATAGGACTACCCTGGTATAGGTACCAAAGTATGCATTAAGTTATCAATCATAATACCTGTGTACGAGCTTACAACTTGATAATTTTTCATTACCAAAATCGATCAGCCTGTATCTTTGTGCCGTATTAGGCACATACTTAATTAACAAGTCATATAACTCCGTGACAGATGTTGCCAGTTGACGGGTCAATAAATAATGGGCGAAATTTAATTTTCGGCCAAGCGTCGGTCTTGATATTGCGCGACCGTATTTGATGCGGCGATCTATAGCTTGAGATTTGAGCGGCCTTAGCTAGTGAAGTAAATAAAATATTACTAATTAAATAATACCGTTATTATTTTGGAAAAAAAATGCGTCAAGCGTGAGTCGAACTCGCGTATGAATAATTTGTGTACTTATGGTCGACGAGCCCCGACGGATTTTATTGAGTTTTGCAATTTTATTAGGTAGGTGAATAAAATTAAATATGTATAGTAAGTACCTTCAGACTTATAAATATGTGAAATTGTAATCTCCTATATTTATAAATGAGAAAAAACTATAACTTCCTTAGTCCTTCCTAACTTTAAGTCGTAAAAGTACACTTAGTTGCTTGTTATATAACAAACTTTGCTAATATTGACTTTCCCTTATTTTTATTACTTTTTAGTTTTTTTTTTAACTCTTAATCGATTGAGGTTAACTTTCTAACTGTAGTGGGTTTTTCAAAGTTAGATTTTTTACCGCTCCAATTAAAAGGTAGGTACAAGACTTGAGTACCTACCTACTTATTCGATAAAAGTTCAGTTTTTGCCGATTGAGGTATGGATATCTAAAAAACTATATTTTAAAATAATATGTTCAATTTAAAAAAAAAGTAGCCTTGACGGAGGGACAAACCGACGGACGAAACGGAACCCTACGGTCCATAGATTTGGGCACGGAACCGGAACGCCAAGAAAACCCAAATCGCCTAACTCCCGATCCTGGACCAAACGGAAAAGTGAATTAATCACTTCGAACTTAACGATATATCATAAATCATTTCCCCCCAATCCGCGCGATGTTGAGCCGTAACGCCACGTCACTAAGCCCTGTTTCCGGCGACGCCCATTCGCCAGAGTCACCCCTATTTTTCGAGCAATTAATCGGCCATTTTTTTTATTCGTTTACCCGTAAACAAGATTGTTGGTTATTGAAAACCAATGGGTTTCTGACAAGTGAAATTACGAGTATCGCTAGATGGCGTTAGTATCGTGAGGTATGACGTTAGCACAGAATATATAATAGTACTAACGTACAGAATGGCCACGCTCCGCCCCGCACCGGTTCGAGTTACCCCACCCCTCAAGCGCAGATTGCAGGAAAACCGCAGGAAAACAGTCGGGTGCGCGACGCGATGTATGTCGGCCGCACGGCACTAAGTTCGGGAGCAATCATTTTGCGAAATCCTAACGGTACCTACCTACTTTCTTTTTTAAATAAATAATGATTTCTGAAATTATAGCGATCAATACATGAAATAACTATCTACCAAATAATTATTTAAGTTTTTGTAGAGGTATATCTATTATAGTTGAAAATAATAATGCTTAAAATACGCAAACAGACACATTTTAAGTAGGTTTAAATAAATCGAGGATATTCTGGCAGAACCGGATAAGTGCACAATATTTATTTTTTATACGTTTGCTAGATAATTAAAGCAGAAACATTGAGTATGCTATGTATGTAACTTTAAAAAAAATTGCATTTATTCTGTTTTGCCAGAATACCCTCGAAATAGGTGAGATTAACTATTACATTTATTTGCACATATCTAAGCCATACCTACATATGAGTACATTTAAATGTCATTGGTAGCACATAGTACTATACGGTTTTGCAATAGTCAGCCCTGTGCAGCTTACGCACACATTGACGCGTATACAGACGTCGTCGTGCCTATGTAGATTCAAGAACGCGTATTTTCGTAT